>NC_090275.1:54679235-54982068 GCF_040414725.1 Anabrus simplex
TTCCGTGGTTTTCCACTTCTCCTCCAGGCAAATGGCGGGATGTTACCTAACTTCCTTCCCTCTTCCTTGTCTATCCCTTCCAATCTTCCCATCCCCCCGCAAGGCCCCTGTTCAGCATAGCAGGTGAGGCCGCCAGGGCGAGGTACTGGTCATCCTCCCCAGTTGTATTCCCCGACCCAGAGTCTGAAACTCCAGGGCACTGCCCTTGAGGCGGTAGATGTGGGATCCCTCGCCGAGTCCGATCGAAAAACCAACCCTGGAGGGTAAACAGATAAAGAAAGAAAGAAAGAAAGAAAGAAAAGGAATGGAAAAGAACTGGCCACTCTACCGTACGTAAACTCCGGCTCATGCACACCTCTGCGGAGGTTCGGGCCTGCTTTCTGGCAGAATACACCCCCTTAACTCGCCTTACTGTTACGTGAGGATAATAATTACGCAGTTTTAACCCTAAAGGAGCAATCACTACCACTTACTTAACTTCTTAAATTAATGCACAAATACATTTTTTTTAAACTCGTGTCCTCATCCCGAGGTGGTGCAGCTCTTTTCAGACACACCCCCAATGGAGGTGAGCTGGATGTACCATTTCAAACACATACCAGCCCTGCCATTCTTAAATTTCTGGCAGTACCGGGAATCGAACACGGCAGCTAAAAACACTAATTGTTACACTACGGAGGCAGACATTAAATAAATAAATAAATAAATAAATAAATAAATAAATACATTATTTGTTTAACGTCCTTCCAATTACAACTGATTTTTAAGGGATGCTAAGGTGTTAGAATTTTGTTTCGGCAGAAGTTCTATCCCGTGTTGGAAGTCACTGACACGGTGTTTCTACAGCTAAACACTCTCAAATGACGTTGTCCCCAGAAATACAAAGGTACTAAAGCGATGTCCATGAACAAGGATGGTGAAAACAATGTATGACGGAGAAAAACTGAGAATGCGATATGACACTGGCTGAACTGTGCCACAAGCTGCGCAGAGTAAGCAAGTGTCACGGACTACATTGACCCAATGAGAAGGTGACCTAGTCTCTGTTGAGCAGCGTGCTACAGCTGAGTCTCGCAGGAAAAAAAGAACTTGTACAGCAGAAACCCTTCGAACAGACAACACTTTCTCTGCGCCACAATTTAGTGTTTGTTTATGAAAGTCTACGTACAAAGAAAGTAAAGTACACAACACTTCAGTGGACTATTTTAAGTAAAAAAAATAAAAACAGTCCTTTGCAATACACGACTCACATATCCTTGGTCTACTAACTGCCGGTCACCGGCTTTGGCGTAGGAGTGGATGTTCCGAGGTCAGCATGTCCTACCATTTCTGAGACCAGAATCGCGATGCCATTTGTTCACTGGGTGTAGGAGTTTATTGAATCATAATATATTAAAAATATTATGTTAAAAATGTAGTAATCCTAGACTGACTCCAACTGCCTAGCTCTTTCAATTAATGGTTCGCATAGCGACCTCCGGTTCAGAGAGTCATGGGTTCGATCTCCGTCGGCCCCAGAAATTTAGCTGCGTCTGATTAATTCCTCTACCTCGGGGACGGAGTGTTTAGATACGTCTTAATGCCCATTTCTTCATATGCATACAACACAGCGCCACACTGCTAACTACCACAGAAATACATCCCTCCAGATATGGCTGGCGTAAAAAAAAAAAAGCATCTGGCTGTAAATCTAGGCCAAATCCGCACACAGAGCCGATCACAATTGGGAAAAGGCTAGGAAAAAGTTAAAAAAAGAAGAACTTACTCCAGTTGCCTGGATGAAAATCACTCATTTCTACTATTGAGGTATTCGTAGAGAAGCCGCTGCCGATCAAGAACGACTGAAGGTTGAGAACGTTGAAGCTCACGCGCTGTTTGGTCATCAACAATCTCAATCTAGGCTGAAATCCAGGAAAAGCTTCCTCCAGACATCAAAGCCCTTGAAAGGACCACCATAAAAGGAAAGACTTTCCCTGCGGAAATCTAAGCAGCAAGAATGGATGGAGCCGCGTGAACAACTTCCGGCTGGCTACAATGAAGACTGGAGTGTTTGGAGGTCTCTGAACTGCTGGCGGCAGGGCTAAGTCCTCACTTAAGTTATGGACAGCAAGTGCGACTGCGGTGAAGAACAAACAGTGAACCATATGTAACAATGTCCTCTCTGCCCATTTTCATGCTCAGAGCAAGATTTAATGCTTGCTGATGACAATGTCGTAGGTGTGGCTCAGTTTTGGAAAAACACCATCTAGATGTGCAGTAAATTTGGTTTATTTCCTTTGTCTGTTAATTTTTGTAAATAGTTTAATTAATGTTTTATTTTTAACTATGATTAAGTATGCTTCTGACGAGTAAATAAATAAAATTGAGGTAGACTTTTTTTTCTAGTGGCCCTACGTTTCAGTCGCACCGACACAGACAGGTCTTATGGCAACGATGGAATAGGAAAGGGCTAAGAGTGGGAAGGAAGCGGCCGGGGCCTTAATTAAGGTACAGCCTGGTGTGAAAATGGAAAACCACGGGAAACCATCTTCAGGGCTGCCGATAGTGGGAATCGAACCTACTATCTCACGGATGCAAGCTCACAGCTCCGAGCCCCTAACTGCACTGTCCATCTCCGTAGCGCAACGTTCAGTGTTATTAGCTACCAACCTCGGGGACGCGGGTACGATTCCCGATACTGCCAGAAATTTAAGAATGGCAGGAGGGTTGGTATGTACAGTAGTTGAAATGGCACCTGCAGCTCACCTCCATTGTGAGTGTGACTGAAAAGAGCTGCACCACCTCATGAAGAGGACACGAGTTTACTTCTTCTTCTTCTTCTTCTTCTGATTGGATCCATTACCACTCAAACCCCTCGTGTTCCAACGTCATGTTTTATTCGGAAGGCCTATTTCTTCCTCGTCTTTTCTCTTGGTTTCTGTCCTCAAATTCTCTCCGACCTAACCATAACTGTTCTCTTCTAGCGGTCAATCCTCATAGCTTGTGTCCTATGAGAGTGATAGAGCAAATTGTTTCTCCCAATAATAATAATAATAATAATGGCGTATGGCTTCTGGAGAGGCCAGGTCCAGGTCTTGTTCTAGTAGACGGCCGTATAGGCGAACTGCATATCTGTGAGGATGGGTTCTACCTAAGATGATTTCTAATCCCCGACCCGGCCGAAAATCGAATTGGGCAAAAGTCCAGCACTCTAACCATTTAACCATGGAACCGGACAAGTTTGTAATGTAGACCATTCAATGTACTTACTCTAATATGATTTTGCAAAATGCAATTATATAGAGAATGAATCGCACTTTGCTCCAACGTCAGGAACCCTAGAGTATATAAGTATTCCAACCATGGTCTTCAGAATGATTTGTACGTGCTTTTAATGACTGCGTTGGATAATTTTCAGTCTTGGAAGTAAGCAGTGAATCACAGTAACAAGTGTACTACTGAAGGAGGATGTGTCGTGGGTGTCGCAATCGCTCAGGAATGCTCTTGAGGATGTAGAAATGAGGTTACTCTGATACCGTTTCCTGGTCTACCTATTCGAGGCTACGGCATTCTAACGGAGTGGAAGCTCTTCCACTGATTTCTTGTGTAACTGGCCGGATATGTATGAAGAACTGGGGACAGCTACCTAGTTGTACTTCCCTTTAAAAATAATGGTCACCACCAGAACCAGCAATCTCTCCTACGAATTATTTCCATCTCATTTGCCAGCATTCGAATTGGGAAGAGAGCCACTTTACTGATGACCAGTGACATTACGCAATTTTGCACAGGTTCTTTTTTTTTTTTCTAGTGAAACAATTCACCGTCCACCGTCAATTCATAAATAATACCGAACATCTCAGTCCAATATTCGGTCCTGTTCTTATAGTAATTACCAGTCGGTGTTATGACATACGACGTGAATCTTCACCAGCTAGAAAATACAGTTTACCCAACTTACTCTTAACTCTTGGCTGTACTTATCTGTGTCGTATAATAAATAAGAAACTGAGCAGCCATGATATCTACCATCTCCCTTTACAGCTACCACACAATGAGGAACCGTTACCCCGCCACGGTTATTACATTTTTGCGACATCAATTATGTAGAATCCTTCTCTTTCAATCAACAGAACAAAACAAAAAGCATAGTTGCTAACGGCTCTATATCAAAATATGGTCTGCCTGCCAAAACAGAGAAAGCAAAGTTCAGGTAAGAAGGGTACGCTGGAAAAAGGGAAAATGTCATCAGACCAATAAAACAAGCCAATACTGTCAATATGTTAAGAATAGGAAATGACAACGTTGTACGTAAGAGGTAGTATGTCAACAGCTGTACGTTGTAGAACGGGTAGGTTGTGGAAGAAGAAATCAGCCCAGAAAGCATTCAGCATCAACCCTTTGGTCAATTGAACCTCATAAGAAGTCTTTTAACAGTAGACAGAGCTACGCCACTCTCCCCGATTCACAACAATGATTCTTATTAGAGAGTCTAACGGTTATAAAACGTATGCTCTGGACTGTACGTGGAAAAGCATCCCATTTGAACGCTAAAATAAATATTCTGGAGAAGTTTAAAATGAGTTATAATGCGCAGGAATGCGTGAAGTGCATGCGATCACACTTAGGACTATACAACTAAGCAACACTATATAACACTAATCAGGAAGAAAAAAGTTGTAGGAGTCCGACACTTCGAAAAATGAAGGTATCGGCCAAAGAAAGGAAGGGAACCGATTGCCGTGACAATGAAATACACCCTAGGTCTCGTAAACCAAATGCCGTTGGGGTCGGAAAAAAACAAGGGTTGATCAAGGAAGGTCGGATAGGACAGACGAAAGTGAGGATACTGGCACAGGTAAGTGGAAGCAATGTCAGGCCTCAGCTAAGAGCCCCGTGGTCGCCAACCCACGCTCCCAAGTTAAGAGTCCCGCGGGCCCCTTTTAGTTGCATTTTATGGCAGACAGGAAATACCGTGGATGTAGTATCCGAAGCTGGGATCTTTTGAAGGCATCCCTTACGACACGCGGAAGACATCGGGGATTTATCCTATGTCCCCACCCATAGGGACAAATCTGAACCTCAGAAAGTTTTTAATCTCAATAGGAATAGAGTTGTACCGACACGTCAGACCACTCACAGTTATGTGACACTCAACACTTTCTTCATTGTAGTACAACAAAAGCAGGAATGAGATTGTCCTCAGCCGGCAGTCCGAATCTGCCCCATTTCCTGGTCGCAACGCTTTCATTTGCTATGCTGTACGAGCACAATGAAAAACGATATTAGCAAGCTCGACATCTGTATAAAGTATTAGAGAAGATGACAGATTACTGCAGTCATTTTCAGTAATACTTTCTCTGACAAACACGTGGAGAAAGTAAATACCGAACGTCAACCCACGTACAACAATATTATTACGTTTAACTGAACCTATGTGGGCTGTCGTTCTCCAAATCCAATCAGCTGGGTGGACACTGCAAGTCGCAGACTTAGACATGAGCAGAACTACCACGAAACATTGATTTAAAACGTTAATTACACGTCTCTGAAGGGAATTTCTAGAACAATTCACATGGATTGTCGTTAAAGGGAATCTTGGCATAAGAAGGCAACACTCAATCACTGATCAACAGTGGGAATTCGCCATTAAAAATCTGAAAAGCAAGCTTGTAGTTCTTAGTGATCTTTTTGAAATATTGTAGAGAACTGGTCACTTAAACTTCGACTGCAGAAGGTAAATAATATGTTTTCAAAGGGAGGGAGTATTTTAGAACAAGAAATCTACGAGAAGACTTTCCGACACGCAGCATAGGTCTTATGGCGGCTTTGGGAAAAGAAAGGGCTAAGAGTGGGAAAGATATAATACTATATCTGAAGTACTTACTTGATTATGTTTGCATGAAGGAGCTATACCAAATGAATGGAGAGTTGCTATACTAGCCCCTGTGTATAAAGGAAAGGGTGATAGACATAAAGCTGAAAATTACAGGCCATTCAGTTTGACATGCATTGCACGTAAACTTTAGGAAAGCATTCTTTCTTATTATATCAGACATGTTTGCAAAATTAATAACAGGTTCGATAGAAGGCAGTTCAGTTTTAGGAAGCTCAACTTGTAGGATACCAGCATGATATAGCAGATATCCTGGATTCAGGAGGTCAAATGGACTGTGTCGCGATTGACCTGTCTAAGGTATTTGATATGGTGGATCATGGGAAACTACTGGCAAAAATGAGTGCAACTGGACTAGACAAAAGAGTGACTGAATGGTTGGCTATATTTCTAGAAAATAGATCTCAGAGAATTAGAGTAGGCGAAGCTTTATCTGTCCCTGTAATAATTAAGAGGGGAATTTTTCAAGGCAGTATTATTGGACCTTTATGTTTTCTTATATAATATATATACATATATGATATGAGTGAGGAAGTGGAATCAGAGATAAGGCTCTTTGCAGATGATGTTACTCTGTTGTTGTTGTTTTTGTTGTTTGCGTCAACAGTCCATATACCGGTTTGATGCAGCACTCCATGCCACCCTATCCTGTGCTAACCTTTTCATTTCTACGTAACTATCGCATCCTACATCTATTCTAATCTGCTTGTCATGCTCAGAGCTATCAGTGGAGAGATGGCGTGGAATGATATTAGTAAGCGAATAAGTTTGAGTCGTGTCTTTAAAAGTAGGAAAGTTCACAATATGAAGAGAAAGTTGGACATCAAGAGGACATATTGGGACAAATATTCGTTTATAGGAAGGGGAGTTAGGGTTTGGAATAACTTACCACTTACCATCATTTAACAAAAGGCTAGGAAAACAACAGATACGAAATCTGCCACCTGGGCGACTGCCCTAAATGCAGATCAGTAGTGATTGATGAAAAACGATCGTGGCCTTAAAGCCACAGTATTTTCCTGTTGTGAAAATGGGAAAGCACGGAAAAGCATGAACAGGGCTGCTGACAGTGAGGGTTCGAATCCCCGAATGCAAGGTGACAGCTACGTGACCAAAACCGCATAGCCACAAGTTAGTTTACGAGAAGACTAAAACGTTAGACTGTTCTGAATTTATGACGAATGTTTAGAGAATGAGATGAATGAGATTCCGTATCCCAGCCAGGACTTCCGCTACGCCTCTGCCACTGCGTGAACAATTTTTGCGTTGGGCAAAGCGGAGTTGCGACAAGTTTTCTCCAGGATCTTCGGTTTGTCCTTTCACTTTCTTTTCTAATCTTGCAACTACCCACCATTTATCATCGCCCCACTAGGGTTTACTGTTTCATAGTAACGACTGTTCCTATAGCTCAAACAGTAGACAGGTATGAACTTCTTAACTCGCCTGTATCATTGTGGAGCTCTGTTGATTACATCAACCTTTGACATACACTATTCCCGGGGGTTCTTAATTTACATTAGACACGGCGACCTACCAAACGATCACTGCTAAGCCTGCGGATTACGAGGTTACCAATGATCAGCGTGACGATTCCTCTCTTTCGTAATTCTTAGAGCCTTGTTCAGTGTCGAAGTAAGCGCTCTCGGACCTATCTCACACTTAACCACATTATGTTTACATTCCCAAATTAAATAATCAAAAGAAAGTTAAATGCAATAGCTGTCGGACGCAGGATATTAAAAGTGACTAGGGATATCTCCCGATTTTAGCGGAACAATTCTGATTTTTGACCCAATGTCCTGCAGCCTTCAAAACGTCTGGCGGGACTGTCAATTGTCCTGATTTGTCCTGATTTGTCAAAGATAAAATTGGCATGAAAGAAAAATATATTTTTCTCATAAAGCACGCGGAAGGACGTGGGTTCGATTCCCGTCAGGGTGTGGTAAAATTTAAGAAACGAAATTTCCACTTCCGGAGGTGCACATGGCACTGCGGTACACTCAGCCTGCGCCAAAAATGAGTACCAGGTTAATTCCTGGGGGCAAAGGCAGCCGAGCGTAGAGCTAACTACTCTACCCCATCAAGTGCCGAGGTTACGGATAGTGGAAGCCTTTACCTTCCACCCCTCCAGGGTCATGGTCTGTACGGAGATGACTTTTCTCATAAAGACTTAGTTGGCGCTGTTGAAAATATTGCACTAACTTAACCCTAGTGTGGATCAATGATACAAGATACAGCAATGGGTGATTCTAATTGTACATAGTAACCCTGCTGGAAAATCTGACACAAATTGTATTTTCCTCCATGATTCTTGGCCAGACAGTACCACCGTTCGAAACAAATTTCGAGTAGTTGGGTATAGGGGTTTCAGAGAGAAAAATGTGTTTCGCCTTTTGGTGCAAGAAGAATCACCACATTATGCATACAGTACCTGCAGAAAACGGTCGTGTCGTCGACCCGAGGTGGTGTAGCTCTTCAATGGCACACGCCCAATGGAGGTGAGCTAAATAACCACATATCAAACCTCCCGCCATTCTTAAATCATCACCGGGCGACTTGGCCGAGCGGTTAGTGGCACGCGGCTGTGAGCTTGCATTCGGCAGATAGTGGGTTCGAATCCCACTGTCGACAGCCCTGAAAATGGTTTTCCGTTGTTTCCCATTTTCACACCAGGCAAATGCTGGGGTTGTACCTTAATTAAGGCACGGCCGCTTCCTTCCAACTCCTAGCCCTTTCCTGTCCCATCGTCGTCATAAGACCTATCTGTGTCGGTGCGACGTAGAGCCACTAGCAACAAAAATTTTAAAATCATTGCCAGTACCGGGAATCGAAGGTGGACCTCCGAGGAAGCCAGCACATTACGCTAACCGTTACGCTACGGATATTAGATAATGAAAAATATTTACACTTTAAATTTAAGAGAAATCAGAACATTTTAAGAGTATTATGAACACAATAAGGTAACAAAATACAACAATAAATGAAAGTATACCGAGCAAGTTGCTGCGCGGTTCGGGTCACGTAGCTATCACCTTGCATTCGGGAAATGGTGGGTTCGAACCCCACTGACGGCAGCCCTGAAGACGGTTTTTCGTGGTTTCCCATTTCACACCAGGCAAATGCTGGAGCTGTACGTTAAGGCCACGGACGCTTCCTTCCCACTCCTAGCCATAAGACCTATCTGTGTCGGTGCGGCGTAAAGCTGATTGTAAAAATTAAACATTTGATATTCCAATCTCTGTCAAATCTTGCTTTACTCCTTAGATCCACTGGTTGCCATTCTTGCTCTAGTAAACTTGGTTAAACACTCGTTTTGTCTACTGCTGTTATCCATCCACATTACGTGGCCAAAAATGTAATTCCTCTCTGAATGATATGCCTCCGCTTCAGAAACTTTTCAAACATTACGCTCTGGTTTAAAAGAAATCAATACCTAACGAAACTGTAGCACAGCCTACGTCACTATTGTTTGTTTATTTCCAGTTCTGGTACCTACTCTTGGTTACCGTTATTCTAGGAGGTGAAGTGTTGCGCAGTGTGAGGCAAAGAAAGTGAGATGCATCCTGTTTTTTGTGCTCACAATGGCCTCAGGCCAGCCAGGGTCGTTAAGAGTAGGTTAGGAATGCAACGCAGACCGTTAGGTGGCTGGGCACCTGCAGTGGATGACCTCAATTCGGGTCGTGCACCAAATGCGGGTGATCAGAGTCAGGCTTCTCAGAACACACAAACTTCCATTCTTTAAAACGTGGTAGCAGCAAGAGACGTATTATGTAATTCCCCAATAGCAGAAATATTCTAGTAATCTTTATCACAGAAGGAGAATGCTGAAAGTAGTCAACCTGCTGAAGTTCTATGCCGATGGCAACTAAAATCTCTCTCTCTCTCTCTCTTTCTATATATATATATATATATATATATATATATATATATATATATAAAATAAGAGTTTTTTTTTCTGTACATTACTCAGAATTTAAAAAGAATGGTATTTCTCTATCGGCCATATCCAAAGTAACAAGGAAAATGCCCTTTTTAATTTTCTGTAATGTCTGTCTGTCTGTCTGTCTGTCTGTCTGTCTATCTATCTATTTATATGCATGCGCACGCATCACGAGAAAATGGCTGAAGAGAATTTAAAGAAAATCGATATTTAAAGTCGGGAAAGAAGGCCAACACATCAGCTAAGCAAGTTCAACCGTGCTACTGAGTAGGGCATAACGATGTGAAATTAATAATAATAATAATAATAATAATAATAATAATAATAATAATAATAATAATAATAATAATAATAATAATAGTTTTACGTTCCACCGACTTCTTTTACTGTTTTTGGAGACACCGAGCTTTATTTCAACTTGACGTTATTGAATGACTTTACTTATAACCATGGCCTTTGTCTTCGCTACGGAAATCCAGCCAAAGAGCCAGATTTTGTTAACATCTCATTATGTACGGTTCAAGTCCAGGTTAATAACCGCGCCTAGTTAATGACGTTTACAGCTCACTGAATTGAACAAGGTCAAGTCTAAACGGCACATTTCCATAATAATACACTTGTGGTCACGTGATTTGCATCTTGTAGTGTGGACATGACGGAAGTTGTCCCGTCTTGTACCTGACTAATGAATGGCACACATTTAAGTAGTGTGAAGTCCCGTTGACGTAACCTCTTTCTCGCACAAAATAGGCACTGACCCAGAGTGAAGAGGATGTATTTGGATGCAGGCTTTTAGTACTTAAGAGCACCAGTGGCATGCCCCAGACAGTGTATCGCTCGTTTGAAAACCTTCGCCTTACTTGGTTGGTTTTATGAATAACTCAAAAGTACTGCAAGCATACCAGAGTAAAAATAGAACTGGATTAGTTGAACTGTCGCATCGCTACTTCCATTCGACCCTGCAGGGCCAGACTCAAGGCATGACATTTCGTTATTACTGTATTAAGAAATAATATCGCCTCTGTGGAGTAGTAGAAGTTAGTGTGATTAGCTGCCACCTCTCCGGAGGCCCGGACTCGATTCCCGGTTCTGCCACGAAATTTGAAAAGCGGTACGAGTGCTCAGCCTCGGGAGGTCAGTGAGTAGAGGGGGGCGGGGGGATTCGATTCCCACCTCAGCCATCCTTGAAGTAGTTTTCCGTGGTTTCCCACTTCTCCTCGAAGCAAATGCTAGAATGGCACCTAACTTAAGACCACGGCCGCTTCCTTCCCTCTTCCTCCGTCCGAGCTTCCCATCCCCCAACAAGGTCCCTGTTCAGCATAGTAGCAGGTGAGGCCAACTGATCGAGACACTGGTCCTCCTTCCTAGTTGTATCCCCCAACCCAAAGTCTCACGCGCCAGGACACCGCCCTGGAGGCGGTATAGGTGTAGTCGCTCTGTAGTGCGAGGGAAAAACCAACCCTGGAGAGTAAACGGATTAAGAAAGAAAGAAAGAAAGAAAGAAAGAAAGAAAGAAAGAAAGAAAGAAAGAATAAAATTAATATTAATTTACCTGTAAAAATTGAATAGTAAAACGAAATAATTGTTCATGTATACGCAAAAAAAATATATATATTTTTGAATGCTTTTCATTAAAATTTCTATTGTTGCCATTATATTTACTTTTCCA
Source organism: Anabrus simplex (assembly GCF_040414725.1). Taxonomy (NCBI): domain Eukaryota; kingdom Metazoa; phylum Arthropoda; class Insecta; order Orthoptera; family Tettigoniidae; genus Anabrus; species Anabrus simplex. The sequence goes on from NC_090275.1 coordinate 54,690,720, forward strand.
AATATATGCCGTATATCAGTAAGATAGAACACTGGCTGAATGGTCAGCGTTGAGGCCTTCGGTTCAGAGAATCCCGGGTTCGATTCCCGACCGGGTCGGGAATTTTAATCGAGTTTGATTAATTCTTCTGGCTCGGGGACTGGGTGTTTGTGTTTGTTCCAACACTTTCCTCTTCATATTCAGACACTACACTACCAACCACCACAGAAACATGCAATATATCCTTCAATATAGGAAGGGCATCCAGCCGTAAAACAGGGCCGACCCGCACATGTGTGGGAAAAGCGGTAGAAGAAGATCAATAAGATCGAACGCATTTGTAATCTCCTAACATCGGTCTTCATTTTCTGCTTCCGCTGCTTTTCTTACAACCTGGTGGGATCGTGGTTCCGAACTATGTCGCACATGTGATCTGTTCCAGTTTTACGGGCAGATGGCCTTCGTGACGCCAAATCTATGTTGAGGGAAGTATTCACCACTGCGTGTTTCTGTCAGGGTTGGTATTGTGATGGGGCATGGTTTGGACTCAGAGTTGCTATAAATCCCCGATTTTCCGAGATAGTACCGAATCACAGGGAATACAAGAGGACAAATTGGGGGTAAATATTCGTTTAGAGGGAGAGGAGTTGGGGATTGGAATAATATACCAAGGGAGATGTGCAACAAATTTCCAAATTCTTTGCAATTATTTAAGAAAAGATTAGGAAGACAACAGCAGATAGGGAATCTGCCACCAGGGTGACGACACTAAATGCAGATCAGTGGTTCAATTTAATGTTGTATGGCCTCTGGAGAGGCCTGGTGCAAGTCTTTCGAGTTGACTCCTTATAGGCGACCTGCGCGTCGGTGAGGCTGGGGCCTAACCTATGATGAATCGTCGCCGTAAGACCTAGCAGTGTCGGTGCGACGTTAGCAAATTATAAATAAGAAACCTATGATTAATTCTGACGATGAAGACGGAACACACACTCAATCCTCGAGAGATTAGAATTAACCAATGAAAGTTAAAATCCCCGTCCCGGCCGGGAATCAAACCCGGAGCCCCATGAACGAAAGACCAGCACGCTAACCATTTAGCCATGGATCCGGGCAGATTGGTAGTGATAGATACCATATTTTATAACAATGGAAAATAATGTCAGTTTTTTTGCTTCATGCAACGGGACGTTAAGAAAATGACCATGGATTTATGAACATGTCTATTTTGTGTAATAAAGTACTCTACATCGAAATTTCATCAGACAATAATGATAATTTGACAGTCAAAGATAAAGGGTTCATATATTTCAGAACATTTGTTGATAATAAGTGTTGTAAGCTTTTCGAACCGCTGCTGAATTCCCTCTCTGAATCTTCGGGACTAATACTTCGTTTGATCATGTTTCTTCTTTCACGAATTCATTTTGGCGATATGAAAGAACCAGACTAGACACTGACACGGTTAAATCTTGTAACTAGACGGGGTAAAAATCCTCGACTCTTTCCTATCCTTATCCTTTCCAATAGTCCAAATTGGACCGCGTTTGAGATCCCTCTCTACCTCTCTAAACACGCACACCAATCTAATTTTAAGGCAGCAGCACTTGACTAACAATGAACTTTTCTTTTTTGCAGGATGCATAGCAGGCAGCAGTTCGCTTACGCGCTTATAGGGCTGATAGCCTGTAGTCACGTGATCTCCGTGCTGGGATTCCCCCAACAGGCGGTGGGACCAGAGGCCCGGAAGTTCGCTGAAAAACCCAACGCACTGAAGAAGGTGGCCATCGACAATGACCTGGATGACGTCTCCACGAATCAAATACAGGTCAGTGAGGTGATTAATGACACATCATTCAGCTAACGACACAATTCCTCTGCCGGTCGAGCAGCCATTTTGGAAACAAACGCGTAGCTCCCTCTATAGATACTACGATTCTTTCCAAATTCTAATTATGTATTTTTCACAGTACAGCTGATGTTTACATGTTATTTACATTTAGTTGATGTATATAATCCAGAAAACAGTGATAGTGATAGACCTGGCATTACGTTTTATTCAATTTTACGTCTTTGAAAAGCAGGAGAATTTCATTACAAATATTGAGGAAAATTTTAAATGGAAAAATTGACCGTCAAGAATTACTTTCATCCCTTTTCATGTACTACAAGTAAAATCACGACAGCAAATACTATTTTACATCTCAAAATCCAGGAGAGTTCATCATTCTAATTCAACATTAGTTAAAATACTATCGGTTTATAATTCAATTGCTGCTCAAGTTGATTTATTCGCTGGCACTAGATTGTTCAATAAGCAAATACAGTCAATTGTTACTAAATCTTAATCATTATTTAATTCCTTTTTGCTGGAATGACGGGTTCTCATACGTTTTTGTTGTTCTTTTTCTAAACGGTTGATTAATTTTCTATGGCTAGTAGGCCTATATAGCCTATTTTATTATGTTTGTTGGTTTGCAGTTTTAATTTTTCGATTACGTTCTTATTATTCGTTTTCTTCTTTTCGTTCTTCTTCTTCTTATTATTATTATTATTTTTGTTTTGATCTATTTAGAGCTTAAATTTCATATGTTACGAAGGTGCATAATTGAGCTTTGGCCTGTATACCTTCATATTGTCAAATAAGCAAACAAATAAATGCATATTTTTTTAATATTTTGGGGGTATTAGGTCGTGTTACAACTACTGTAGGTGGAAGCGATTGGATCTTGCTACCAAGATCGTCTTGAGAGCAATAAGAATGCAGAACAAAAACTGTTAATGGCAATTATTGTCACTCCATAGTAACTAAACTCAAAACAGAAAGGGCCTGTTAAAATTGTAGTTCATTCCAGGGCCTCCATAGTCAAGGAGAAAGATATCGAAGACAACTATGCAGGCTAGTCATGATCTACTCAGTACACAGCCGTCCTTTTTTTTTTTTTGACATAAATATGTCTTGTGTTATGTGACGCGACAAAATGTGTGACGGAAGTGTAACCATAGCAACCGTGCAGGCTATGTCTTATGATTGGTTGCCATCTGAAATTAGCAACCGTTGATGGATGGCCATGACGGAGAGATATATTTATGATCATTTGATATTCGCAAAGGGAAAAGTGGTTCCTTTTTAAAAGATTCAACGTGACAACTGCCATTAATTGATTTCATTTTTCATTCCTATTGCTCTGAAGACCATTTTGGTAGCGCCAGCTGTCACAGACCTAATATCCCCAAATTACTATATTGTCATTTAATGGTCGTGAAAGTCTGCGTTGAAGTTTATAGTTCCTCCAGCTGGCTCCTCATATCTTAAGTTTTCTATCGCAAAATGTTCAGCAGAGTATCACCTAATTCCTCATTAATTTTTACATACTTTTACTGAAATACCCTACAGAAATCTGCCTCAATTATGCGGCAGGGAAAGGTTCTTACATAGTGTAAACGACACGGGGAAGAGACCAAGCACAGGCTTAATTCAAAGCAAGACGCTTAACCTTTACGTGCATGTTATTTTTGTTTTAAAGTTAAAGTGATTTGTGCGTATTTGTAAATAACAATGAAAAATCTTAAAAACAGAACCGTGTTTTGATGTAGGTCTTGTCAATGACTATGAAAATAATTATTCTGTATGAAATAACACGTTGTGAAGTGAATTATTCAACAAAACTTCAACGTGACTGGTAACTGCTTTTATTGTTTCATAAATAATAATGAAAATGTTCACATCAGTAGTATAAAGACGGTATTTTAGAATTTTCAAAATACGCTATGACGAGAATTAACATGAAAGGCAGCAGCCTAATTTTAAAAAACGTATCTACATTCCTTACTAAGTGCGAACAATTTTAATCTCTCTTCGCGAATAAACTTTTTAATAAGGTTAATCAAATTCGAAATTACTGCTACGAGTGAAGATTAACTGGTCATCCGGGAAAGGAAGAGTGGCATTTTCTGTATTATTATTATTATTATTATTATTTACAATGATCCCTTCTAGGGACTACGTGTCCATTTCTGTTCATCCTTCCTTGTTTTTTCCTCTTCCGTCTTTCTCAGTATTCCTTCATCATTCCATTGTGCTTTATTCTCCTTTATCCAGACCACTTTGGACCAGGTTTTCTTTTCATTCTTCCTTCGAATCCTCCCATTCTCAAAACTTACTTTTAAAAAATCTCTTCTCTTATTTTACTCATATTATTATTTTTATTATTAAGTAATATCTCAATGTATTTCTCCACTAGCTTAATAAAAGGATTAAATTCACGTGTGTTCTAGTCACAGGAGGGATTCTCATGGAGCAACATGCTGAGTACACTGATGCAGCTGATATTCAACCCGCAGCAGAGCCCGACCAAGTCTGACAGTCTGGATACTGATACGGTAAATTTTCTATGACAATACTATTTATCAAAACATAAGGTTCCTAGAAGGGAACCATAATTTAATTTCATCGATTGTAAATGTTAAAAACATTTAAGCTCTTTAAGTCTTTAGGTTTCTTCAATCGTAAAATGACCAGTCGCTGATACACCACTGTAAGATTCCTACGTAGACAATGCAGTGACGGAGCAATAGATTTCCGACTGATCTTTCATACTAGAGGGTCGATACCATACAGTAGTCTACGATAATCGATACTACAACTGTGATGAGAGTAAATATATAGCAGCCGTAATTGTTTGTGTACCAAGCCGTCTGCGCAAAATTGGTCATATGAATTTTAGATATCTCGAGTACATTCAGAGGCCATGTTCGTGACTAGAGACATTCAGGGCGGACGATGGGTTTAACTAATCACCAGAAACCGAAAGTTTAGGCATTTATTAAGGCTAAAATAGGCAGGCTAATAAGCGGTGGTGGTGATTATTGTTTAAGAGGAAGTACAACTAGGCAACCATTCTCTGTGTAACACTAATCGTAACTTATGCTTAACTTTTGGATACCAGTGTACTCCGTGGTCGCCAATCCACGCTCTGCAAGTTGAGAGCCTCTGGGGCCACCCCCACCACAGGGAACACACACAATAATAATCGAGAACGAATGACAGCACTTCACTAATTAATGTCTAGAACCGGCAATCCTTCCGTCTCATCTTCCACTTGGATTCGCACCTACCAGTCACTTCACACAGCAGCTCCATTGCACGCAGCTTCGAACATAAAGAGTGTTTCCTGACACGACGCACGTCTACTGTCCACTTGGCTCGACTCCAGACAAAGCCGATAACTCACGTGACTGCTCCACACACTGAACTACTTAACACACATCACACGACAAGACAATAACACAGCACCAGCTAAACTACTACACAACACTACTCAATGACAACGTGTTCACGGCGAGCCTGCTTTTATATACCTGGTGATGAAGCTCTAGTATATTCTGGGCACGACCAGAATAGGAACTTCCTGGTTTCCCCTTCCAGAAAATCCACGGAGACACCAGACGAAAAGCACAATACAAGAAGAGGTCACATGCCTCAGGCCCGCTGGGACGTCTCCGGCCTGACTCATTCATCTCTTCCAAAAAATACCGGAGTGGACTTCCAGAAGGCTGGGAGTCGCATGTGCACATAATAATACTTTCGAAAGTTGTTGTAGGGCCTATATCTCTCTATGGGTTACTTCAGTGCCTACACAACCCTTTGAATAATCCTGTATCGAAAGTTGTTGTAGGGCCTATATCTCTCTATGGGTTACTTCAGTGCCTACACAACCCTTTGAATAATCCTGTATAATAAGTGTTAGAAATTGTTGTTTCTATCCCGTATAGTAAAAGTTATATTCGGGTGTTCAAAATTATTACTTCTTTCATATTTTCATAACTCCTTTACTAGTTTTTCCCGCATTTTAAAACCATCTTTTGTATATCACTTCCCAACGAATGTTGTTCCTTGAATTTATATTTTAAATTATTTCTCAGGGATCCTACCAGTCTCCATGGACCAACATCCTGTCCATGGGTCTCAAGATCCTCTCAGCCTTCATCACCGGAGGGACAGGAGGTGATGGTATCGACAAGGTCGACAATGGCTCTCCCATGCAGGTAAGCTCTCAAATACCGACCGATGTGAACTTGGTGACGGAGTGGTTGAGGGTATATTATGTTCCTTCTTCCTCCACTGTCCTCGCAATATCTGCAAAACAACCTACTTCTTCTTCTATTGCACACATCAGAAGCACTTGAGCACACATACTCAAATCGGTCTGTTTCAATATAGCCAACAAAATGTTGTGACAGACGAAGAGATACTGTATCACGTTCTTTATTCCTACCAAGTCTTAAAGGATCGATATTTTAAAATTATATGGCAAGCAATTGCTTGCACATTTCTATGTATTTAGAGTCTAACGTATCGAGTAATTAAGGGGGTAAAAAAGCAGAGTACGTAAACGAAATAGAACACATCTTTAAATGTTCGCCTTCTATTCTGTCATCTAAATTTTTGTACATTAATAATGAAAATCCACAGCCTGTTTCCAGTCATTGGACCGGGTCAGGAATGGAATTAATGAAGCCCCCATATATTAACAATAATAATAATAATAATGTTATTGGATTTACGTTTCACTAACTATACTTACAGTTTTCTCAAACGTCCAGGTGCTGCAATTTTGTCCAGCAAGAATTTTATTTTACGTAAATTGGTTTAGTTGAGAACTTTCCATTAACAACGGACTGATCCGTGAGCTGGGCTCCGGAGGTCAGAAATTTCCATCTGAGCCATTCGCTTACTTGAGCACTTCGAAACAGAAACTAACTGAACTGAGAGCTAGGCTCAGAAGGCTAGAAATTTCCGACTAATTCATTCAGCCTGTCTTCGTGTATATTTTTCTACGATCAAGGTACAGGTGATGATGATGATGATGATGACTGGTAGTGGTGATTATTGTTCTAAGAGGAACTACAACTGGGCAACACTAATCCGAAGACAAAATAAAAGAGGTCTGACACTTCGAAGAATGAAGGTATCGGCAAAAAATTGAAAGGGCCACGAAGGGCCTGAAAAGGAAAGTCTCCCTAGGCCTTGCAAACCAAATATCGTAGGGATCGGAAACGACAAGGGAGGCTGGTTAGGAAAGATGGACGTAAGGGGCCTGACACAAGTAAGTGGAACCGATGCTAGGATTTAGCTAAGGGACCCGTGGAGTCCCTTTCTGTCACCTCTCACGACACGCAGGGGATTCCGTGGAATCCCAGGGTCTGTATGGGGAAACAAAATTATCATCACTAACATCACGGCGAATGTGAGCGACACTAGAGAAAGGTAAATCTACACTTGCAGTATAATGTATAGCTAGGAATAGACCGGTAGCAATTTGAATTATTAAACACAAGCCAAGAAGGGATTCGAAGCTTCATCAAGCGGAAATGTCAGAAGAAGCGGGTAAGTCTAATAAGGCGTTGTTGAGATACTCGTATAGGTTTCGCCATTAGAATTTTTGTCGCAAAGGTCCTTGGAAGATGTTTGTGATTTTTACAATTACGATTAGAGTGAGAAATACATAATTTACTAGTATTAAGTTAATCAAGTGATTAGGTTTATTGTAGAGTTTAATTAAATGAGGAGTGGCCTCTATATTCGAAGTATTAGTTGTCATATCAATAGATATGAGATCCATATTTTTGGTAAATATATTTAAAAAATATGGATCTATGAGAGAGGCGCAGATCAGAGTAATTGATAGTAAAATAATTACGAGATTATTTAAGGAGGCGTAAAATAATTCACTGGATGCTAGGCTAGCAATGTAAATGAAGAGCACCACTATTCCCCGTAAGAAGGCCAAGAATAAAATATAGGAAAATCAAAAGGAGGATGATATTGTTCCTACGGTTATGGACGTGATACATGTACGTACAATAATAATTAGCGTTATAGCAAGGGGGTGATTGGCTTGAGCGAAGACTAAACTGTTTAGTAGAATCAAGTTAAGGATTCTTCAACTTATAATTCAGAGGGTAGTGTAGTGTAAAATATTAATTTTGGGGATTAATGAGAAGAGGATTCTTTCCTTTGAGTTTTAGAAGAGATATCTTAATATTTGTTTGCAAGACCAGTGTTTATATTACACTACTAAAACAATGGTATGCTCCCAAGATAAGAGTCTCTGGGGTCCCTGACAGTCACATCTCATGACACGCAGGGGAATCCTAGGGGCTGTGTGGGGAAACAAAATGATCATTCTCTCAACCACTTCCATAAGATAAACAGGAAGAATTCCAAAACCTGGAAGAATTTGGGAGAACTTGAACATTCTAGGGCGCTGATGGTTAGGGAAACTCTGTTATGACGACAAACGAAAAGGAACGTAAAAGGAAGGTATCTGAATTAATGCAAACTACACTACAGTCAGGGGCTGCCTGGCCGAGGCGGTAAAGGCGTGCTCGGTTCGTCCGGAAGGACGTGGGTTCGAATCCCCGTCAGGAAGTCGTAAAATTTAAGAACCGAGATCTCCACTTCCGGAGGTGCATATGGCCTTGAGGTTCACTCAGCCTACACCAAAAATGAGTACCAGGTTAATTCCTGGGGGCAAAGGCGGCCGGGCGTAGAGCTAACCACTCTACCCCATCACGTGCCGAGGTTAACAATGGTGGAAGCCTTTACCTTCCACTCCTCAAAGGGCCTTCATGGCCTGTACGGAGGTGAAAATATTAAAAAAAAATACACTACAGTCAATGGGACTGAACGAAATAAACTTCGCATTCATCCTAAATAAATATAAATTTACGAAACCACCATTAAATTCTAACAACTTCACCAAACAGTGTAATAATAGTAAACTCTCGATTATTCGTGTACAGGTTACTCGTGCACACTAAAAACATATTTTAAAAAGCATACAAATAAATAAATAAATAAATAAATAAATAAATAAAATGGCCTGTAAATTATTTCTTGCATTTGAACTATGCTTTCTTTAAGTAAAGCTATTAAGAAATGTAGCGTTTATGACAGCAATAAATCCTGCAACGCATGTCAATAGTGTTCTGTATCCATTGTAATCGGTCTAACGTCTCTCTGAAACAAAACGTCAAGAAACCCATGCAGGTTACTTACTAATTTCTGGTCTCCTGTTTCACGTCAAGTGCTTCCTGACGCTGCAAGTAAACATATTTCATCCAGAGAGCGCTATCCTGAAACACATTTAAACAGACATATGGAATATTATTATATTTAATAGCATTGAATCACAAGTAAGAAAAAATCATTGATATATTTTAAGACAAACGCCAAGGAAATTTTTTACCCTTTTCTATTTTAAATGTGATTATTAAGCTGGCTTCCTCTCTATTTGAAGACGTTCAGCTGAAATGATCTAGATTACATCATCCAATTCCCCTTGCTTCACTACTAACAATGTACAGTTCCTCTAACTTACGAACAACCTTCCACATCCTATAATCAAACGCTTTCCCGCTTACATCCTGTTAATTGTTCCAGGTTATGTGTGCACTAATCATTTAAAAAATAGTCAACTAAATCATTTATGTTTAAGAAGTCAAAATAGTACTTGTTAAAAAAAGAAAACTATTAGTAAATGATATTTTTAAAAATCACAAGAGGAAGCTATTGGCAGAATATAAAACTTCTTCGTAAATCTTTCTTTCCCATTTTTCAGCAGAAAATGTCTTCCTTCTTGCACTGTCATTTCCAGAACTCTAACTCTTTACTTCATCGGTTTCCCTTTAAAAGCTTTTTGAGATTTCACAGGTCATAGTCCTCACCAAATCCATAAGCATTAATAAGCAAACTCTTTCTTAGTTGTAGTTTAAATGGGGAAATAAATTTACGAAGTTTTATGATTATGATAACTGTTTATTCTAAGCTGTAGATATTCATATGGTTTTCAAATTGCACAGCCGATAGTTAAATAATACAAACAATTTTCCAGTTAGAACTTTACTGCTGTAACACATACCGATTCCTTGCTGTAAAAGCTCAGGGGCAGATCAGGAAATTAATTTCATTGCATAAATATAAACAATCATACATACATACGAGAAAAGATCATGCGTATCTTCTAAGACAAATTCTAAGGAAAAGTACCCTTTTCTTTGGAGAACCTTCGACTCCCACTCACCCGCAAAGGAAACGACGAATGGGAGCTCAAACCCTTTCTCGTCAGCCAGGATCCATGGCCAGGTCCGCAGGCTTCCTTCCCGGTGTTGTTCAGACTGCCAAGTCTGGTGGAAGTGAAGTGTTAGTTTGATGTGTTTTTGGATAATTTAATTAATGTTGTGAAAATTAGGTAACACTACAATAAACCATTTCCATTTATTTCAGTTGCATTAAAGAGAAATCGACTTCAAAAGAAATGGTTCGGTATTATTGTATCTGTCACTTCATCTATCGTAGCGTTAATTAAGAACGTATGAGAAAAGTAGTTAATTAGAGAATTTAAACAACAACGGAAAGAAATGTATGCTAACGGAAGAAAAATAGTCAACTCTTTAAAATATTTTTGTAAATTCCTTAAAACGTGTCTCAGGAAATCGAAATGTTTAAAACAACGGCACGGAGAAAAAAAAAAAAAAAGACTATGTGTTTGCGAGAGAATTGCATAGAATCACATATATTGTATGTACGTCCAACCCTTGTCCCTTGTCGGGTATGAAGTCAGATGAATCTTCGTAGCGAGTTTTTATGACCGGATGCCCTTCCTGACGTCAACTCCATCAGAGGAGTTAATGAGATGAAATGAATGACGTGAGGAAGGGAGAGGGTGAAATCCGGTGCCGGCACATAGCCTACTCCTGTCGAATAGCACTAAGGGATCCGATCAAAGCTTTATGTCTCCGTCCAACGGACGAATCACCATCTACAGCGTAATATGTCCTCACTCCATAGGAGCACTGCGCAGAGGTTTGGAATTTCATTTAATTGAATCGAATCGAGACTTCTGACACGCAATATTATGATCAGAAATTCTACACCACCACCTCTCCTACCCTGCCACCCAACATTCTGATGGTGAAATTGTTTCGACCAACGGGAATCGAACCGGCTAACCACGGTGTCAGACCATACCATACAGACCATCCAGGGATTTTTTAAAAACACATTTCCAAAGAAAAAGTAACTTGTTTTCCGGGTTGCTTTCTCTTCTTTGTCTAAAAGCTCAAATGAAACATTTCAATATCTTATATGAAGAATACAGAAACATAGTTTGTGTTTTATTAAGGAGATGCTCTATATCTAATAAATGTGGCAAATTCACCGGGCATCCGGTACGATATTTGCCGGCAATTGCAGGCTCGTCTTCATGCATCTGTAAAAAAACAAAGGCACAGAACGCTGTTCAGAAACTTCATTAAAAACACACACATGCATGTGGCCATATTAGTGGCTGTAAAGAGGTACAATGAAATCCCAGGACGGGTTTGGCTCGCCAGGTGCAGGTGTTTTGATTTGACGCCAGTAGCCGACCTGCGCGTCGTAATGAGGATGAAATGATGATGAAGACAACACATACACTCAGCCCCCGTGCCAGGGAAATTAACCAATGATGGTTAAAATTCCCGACCCTGCCGGGAATCGAACCCGGAACCCCTGTGACCAAAGGCCAGCACGCTAACCATTTAGCCATGGAGCCGGACTGTAAAGAGGTCATACTATAAGAAAACATCAACATGGAGTTCTAGATTAAGAATATATCCCAGTTGAACGCGGAATACAAGTTCCATTAGAAACATGATTTAACTCAGAACAACCACCATACCTCACTGCATGGCATGTAATGGTTATAGTAGCACTTCTCGTCAAATGTTCTCTCTTGTGATTAGTATAGTTATACAGTTAGGTTTAGGTGTTTCTTTTGCCGTGCGGTTTGGAGCGCGCAGCTGTGAGCTTGCGTCCTGGCAGCAGTCAACAGTCCTGAAGATGGCTTTCCGTGGTTTCCCATTTTCACACCAGGCAAATGCTAGGGCTGTACCTTAGTTAAGGCCACGGCTGCTTCCTTCCCACTCCTAGGCCATTCCTATACCATCGTCGCCATAAGACCTATCTGTGTCGGTGCGACGTAAATCAAATTTAAAAAAGACTAACAACATCCCATTTGGAAACTACTTTAGAAGGAACTTAATTGGAAAATCTTCTCTGTACCTCCCTTCTCCCTATCATAGCTGTTCTTGATTCTCTTTATCTTTTCTTTCCAATTTTTCATCTTATCTTACACCAGTTTCAGTTGTGTCTGCATAGCTTTCATTATTAGTTAATAAACTGAGGATGAAGCTCTTTCAAAATGGCGATGGACTGCGGTTGGGGCACTGTACTGGCGCACACATTAGTTTTCTGTACACAGTAGTAAGAGAGCACTGCACATAGCTTCCTCTGGTGTAGATGTGGCACACTGCAGCATGCAGTAGGGGGCTTCTAGAAGGGTTGTAGTTGCAAATCCCACTCCGCTTGCACACAGGGCATCCTGGCAGCCGTACTATCAACAGTGCTGGGCAACAGGGATCCTGAACAGGTCGCCACCATGGCCAAGCAGGCTGGAGAGGTGAGTACAATCAACTGAAACTATTACGTTCTATAGTTCTCTCAATTTCCTTGTTAACGACCGCCAACTGAAACGTTGTTTCCTCTGCTGTGATCAAGAGCAGGTGACGTTTGACCAATAGCATGCTTGCTTTGTCAGTGGCAGTCTACGTGGAGTACTTCAAAAGCGTGCCCGTCCTGAAGCCGGCTCGCTTGTCAGGTCTCCAGTGTTGCACAGCTGCACGCAGTTCTGTCCAGTCTCACTGCTCGCACCGTCATCTGTTACTCCAACCTACAGCGTTCGGTGGAGATTTGACCACGCTGTGTCTCCAGGTGGGGAAATCGTGGCACTGCGGACAAGGAATGTAAACACAGCCGGCCTGCTAGGTTTCAAAACCGTGCCGGTCGTTAACGAGAAAATTGCAAGAACTATAAGTCAAGGAGTTTAGAAGAAAAGGCACCCATTTAAGTCTGTTTCAATGCGACGTCCTCCGTACAGTGGTGCTAGACATAAAGTCTCAAAATTGAACAAAACTTCCCTTATGCTATTAATATTAACATTTAATACTTGAATTTAAAGGGTCAAACCTGTACTATACTCATGAAAATTAATTCTGATAACTAAAAATTCTCACCAAATAACTAAAAAAGGAGGTGCAAAAATTGAAGAGAAAAAATGTTTGTACAAATATGACCTTCTTCATTATTTGCGATGCGATGGTGGAGGATAAACTAGATGAAAACTAATGCGATTTCAGAGGGGCTGTCATAACCAGATTTTCAGAATGTGAATAACTGGAAAATACTACGAGAGGAATAAGCAGTAATGTTTATGTTTCGCAGAAAGAGAGAAGGCACATGACAGTGTACGAAGGGAAAATATGTTAATTGTACTGAGGGATTATGGAATCAAAGTAAGGCCTAAGCCTTTATGTTTATAAGAGGGCCACAGTGAGAATTAGGTCCGGTTCAAATTATTCACCGGAGTTACACAAGGCTATAATATTTCACCCTTGTTACTTATAATATACAAGGGTCATTTACAAAACTACCAGAGAGGAATTCAGTTGGATGGAATTGTAGTTAGCAGTTTAGCCTATGCGAACGAATTGGCTTTACTATCAAACTGTGCAGGAAGCCAGCAATCTAATATCTTGGACCTTGAAACGAGTATAGGCCTATATGAAAATTATTATTTCAAAGACTAAACTGATGTCAGCTAAGAAGGAATCTAAAAGGATTGAATGGGTGGTGGTGGCGATTATTGTTTTAAGCTCCGAAAATCGTAAACGTAGTTAGTGGGACGTAAAGCCAATAATATTATTATTGTTTTAAGAAGAAGTACAACTGGGCAACCAACCTCTATCAACACTAATCAGAGAGGAAAGAGAAAGAGGTCCAATCCTTTGAAAAATTAAGGTATCTGTAAAAGAATGGGAACAGCCAAAAAGGGCGTGAAAATGACTGCATAGGCCTCGACAAGAGTTGACCAAGGGATGTCTGATAGGAAAGATGCAAGTCAGGAGCCCGGCACAAGCAGGTGAGGTGTGAAACCCTGTAGAATTCTACGACGGCCGTGCGAGAGATTTTAACTAAATTCTTCACTTGGAATCTGGGGAATAAGTGCTACACTTTGTACATTGATTTAACAGTCCATGCCGCGATATCCTGACTCCGTGATAACACCAGCAGCACAGGGAAGCTTAATTACTCAGTACAGCTAATTGATCCATGAACTCTGTAAAAAATTAAAAAATGTAAATAGTCTCCATGAACTTTATTTAAATACATAACAGAATGAAACACATTAAACTGTATAATATATAGCGTTTATATTTTGTTTCAAAACATAGATATTGGTCCTTTTTCTTCTAACCTATCAAAATTCTTCAGAAAGAGAAGAGAAATTATTATAAGAAAAATTGTACTTATACAGAAAGTTATGAATAAGTTACAAATAGATTTAACTTTATTAGTATTTTGCTTCAGGACAAATCAGAGTTTAACAAGGATGATTTAAAAACATGGGCAAACTAGTCAATCCAAACCAAGTCCTCTTGATTCTCTGAAAGAGCGCGATGTCCTTTGACCAGAATGGTCAAAACTCAAAGCATTGTCTCTCCATCACCTAATGTACCCCTCTATCGGATCAGGAGGATTAGGATTCAACTTCCGAGAGAGCACATCTTATAAATGTATTCTTGTTAATAAATGTTCTGAGAGAGCTCTACTTTAAACCTAGTCCTAACTTAAGGACAAGTCTTACATTACCTCAGGGCATTAAAAGGGGACTTTCGTTATCTCTTATGTATGTGAGTGAAGCATAATAAGATATATTGCTGGAGCTGGAGATGATACATCATAGGTATAAAGGAGCGAGACAGCTGTGAGGGCAAATTAATTTGCTTAAAAAATAGTTTTTCAATATTTTTCCTATTTTCTCCATCTCTTCTTAGGGTGCTATGTAATTTATTCATTAAGGCTATAATCAGGGGAACAGGAGAGGAATTATCCACCTCTCAATACAAAACTAAATGAAATGACTAAAAATTACATCATTTCATCACTTTCTGGGACAAGATGCTTTGAAAACGAAATGACGTAATAATGATATTTGAAAAAAATAATCTCTATTTAAATTATCGCCATGTCATTTCGTTTTGTATTGAAAGATGGATAATTCCTATCCTATTCACGCGAATATAGTGTCAATGCGGATCGACTATGAAGTTTCTTACATACGATTAAGGCTATCATGTTATGATACAGTAATTCCTATCCGATAATGAGTATAGAAGGTTGTGCACAATAAATTGCAAGTCACAGATTTGGCTTATAAATTAGTTTCATACTATTTTAACTTTATTTGTTTTTAGTTCATCAATATCGTAGTGAATCTGCTGGATGCTCTCAAGACTTCCTTCAGTCATCGTTACATGGAATCCCGCTCCATCGGCAAGAAGGACTCGGTATCTGAAGCAGCTGTGGCTGGTCTTTCTCTACTCAAGGTACAGTGTAAACCAATAACAATCTTAGTATTACATAGGATATGTTAGTAGTTATAAATGCATATCTTATTGAAATCATATTACAGTGTGTTTCTGTAAGGCATACGCTAGAAATGAGATGAATGGGTAGTGCAGAATAAACTGACAGATGGAAGGAGAATTTAGTTCACGAAGGGAAAAACTATTTGTAAGGAAAGAGTTCCAAGAACCTGAATATAACTGGCAAGTCTTCTCTGATGGAAGTGGCCTTTTTCAGTAAGACAATGCATACCTTCATACTGTTCACGCTGTTGGACATGATATAAATTTCGCAATTCAGAGCTGTCTCTGTGGATCCGTGGTAGAGTGTCGGCCTCCGAGTCCCAAGATAGCGGGTTCAAACCCGGTAAAGGTAGTCGGATTTTTGAAGGGCGGAAAAAAAGTCCATTCGACACTCCATGTCGTACGATGTCGGCATGTAAAAGATTTCTGGTGATACATTTGGTATTTACCCGACAAAATTAATTAAATCTCAGCCATAGACGCCCAAGAGAGATCCGGTTTACGCTGTCTGACATCTAGCGGACCTAGAGTAAAACGGGACGTCGAAAATGACGAGCAGACAGCCAGATGGCGTCAAATCGAAATGTCTGCACACGGTAGCTGAGGCCATACGATTATTATTATTATTATTGTTATTATTATTATTATAATGCTTCAACTGGTCAGTTTATATGGGATTTGATCTAGTTTTTTTTTTGCTAGGGGCTTTACGTCGCACCGACACAGAGAGGTCTTATGGCGACGATGGGATCGGAAAGTCCTAGGAGTTGGAAGGAAGCGGCCGTGGCCTTAATTAAGGTACAGCCCCAGCATTTGCCTGGTGTGAAAATGGGAAACCACGGAAAACCATTTTCAGGGCTGCCGATAGTGGGATTCGAACCTACTATCTCCCGGATGCAAGCTCACAGCCGCGCGCCTCTACGCGCACGGCCAACTCGCCCGGTGGATTTGATCTCAAACACGTCTTAAGTATGTACTTGAAAAGGGAAACAAATGTACAAACCAGACTTCTTTCATCACTTTCTGGGATACAATGCGTTAAAAAGGAAATGACGTAATAATGCTCCACGATATTTGGAAAATAATCCCTATTTGAATTATCGTCCATTTTGGTATACAACTTTGGAGTGCGAATAATATACTGACGCCTCCAAATAATTCACAAACTTCTTGACTTGTACAATTATTCCGATTTCCTTATGCATATTTGAAATTTTCTATCACTGTCTTATTAGTTTCTGAAACAAACGTAATGGTCTCTGCAGTGGCTGCAGTCAGGTTTAACCACACAGTCAGAAGTCTCTTGCCAGCATCCTTAAGAATCAACTATTTTGCTTACTTTGTCGTTCATCACAAAAGGGAAAACATATTTGTATTACATACCAGTAAGCTGTTAACTGAATTAAAATAATCATAATAATGACATGCACACCAATATACTCGTAAACGCTGGCTTGACCATGATATATATATATATTTGTAAAGTCATTTGCCAAGTGATGTTCTGCAACAGACTGCTGGGGCACACTGACATGATCAAGTCAAATATAAGTATTTCCTCTTTTTTCCCTCATAGAGCTCTTCATACACAACCAGGCAATATCTGTGAATTGTGATCGAAATTCCGTGTGGTCTGTTATGGAGCACCAATCTTGTGGTGAGAATTAATATCCAGGATCCTTTATTGGAAGTCGTCTTCTTGGTTCCTCAATCCAAAGATGGGTGGACAGCGATTCTTCTTCTACACTCTTCCATTTCTTCCGTTAGTTGTTTCATTCCAACAAAGAATTTTGCATTCACACCATTTACAATTTGGTTAATGAACAGCAATTTCGTTCTGCCTATTAATCTTGTGACATAAATAAGTCTTATAGATGGGGTCATCTGAAAATTTGCGTCACGAAATTAGCGGTACAAAATGTGTGAAGCGATGTTACCTAGCAACCGTGCAGGTTGTGATGTAAAGTACTGATGGATGGCCATCGTCTCATCACACTCTAGATAACTGATTATTTCGTTCGTGGTAGTTTTATATCCCGTGAGTCAGTTTCCCCCTTTCAGTGCACTGAATCCTGCACTTATCGATTACAAATTTCATACACATGTCTCTCGAAAATGATCAATTTGAAAGATATATTTATGAGCATTTTATTTTTCTACAGGGGAATTTTACACTATTTATTTCTCTCCAAAATGTCAACCATGCCAGCAATGTTCTTGTACAACTGTCGTATAAACCTATGGAGTCTTGGTTGTAGGCGGCTCCACATCGTTTCCATAAATAAATCAGCCCTCATGGATAACGGGTTTATTTACACCACATACAGTTTTAGTACACCTTTGCATGTGAGATAGGTTACACTGATTACACCAAAGAGACGTGATGCTCATGCTGACTCGACGCCGCCGCATGACGCTAGTTTAGGAAGCTATACCCTGATGCAATGTTGCATTGTACACAAGGGTGCGTTCTGCATGTGGGGCGAGTTCATTCTTCCCGATGCCGCCACAAACCCATCTGTTTGTTTCAATAGCTCTTTCTAGAAGACTTCTCTTTGCTCTAACTTTGGTAAGTACATCCTAATTAGTCATTTTCTTTCCATATAGTCCCTCCAACATCACAGCCCGAATGCTTCTAATCTTCTTCTTCAATTCTTGTCAACAGTCCCTGTTTCAGAGCTGTAAGGACACTCCAGCTGTAACTTCTTATAAACTGAATCTTCACTTATTTGGACAGAAGTTTAATCATTATAATGGCCTTTTCCTTGTTGAATGCGACCTTAGCATGGGCAATTCTGCTTTTTATATCGGTGCTTCGTTCATCTGCAGTAATTTTGCGCCTTAGATATGTAAACATTTCCACTTCTTTTAGAATTACTTAGTAGTTAACTATGCGAAAATGAAAGTTTTTGTTTCCAGAGAAGCGTGTTAATGCGTTACGGCTGTGGAGCCAAAGACTGCATTATGAGAATGGGTTTCTATGGTTTCACCATTTTCACTTCCAGGCAAATGCCGGGATAGTTCCTATTCATAGGCCACAACCGATTTCTTCCGCCTCCTTACCCAATTTCATTCACTATCATTCATTTCATCTTTACTACATCTTCAATTGAGGATGGCGTCAGGAAGGGCATCTGGCCGTAAAAGTATCAAAATACATTCATCTCACCTCATCCCGACTCCGTATCAAGAAACGGGACTACGGGGTAGACATACATATTCCAGGGACACTATTAAAATACATTATATTCCTGTGAATGACCTTAATCTTAAAATATAATATGCCTGTTGTATATACAATTATGTTGTTCTTATCAGGGTTACGTGAGGACACTCAAGACTAGTGACGACAACTGCATGCAGAGGTATCTTTGTGAGGCCAACAGGGAGTGTTCCACAGACACTCAAGGCGCCATCTTCTGCCAGCTCGGAACGTAAGTACCAATCATGACTTATTGAAAACATCCCTCCAGTGAGAACATGACTTCAGATGTTTTCAAAGTGAAATATAGGTGGAAGAAATGCATTGTGTTGTGTAGTACCCAGTCTGATAATGGCATCAACAGGAGGGGATTTTTCCTTACATGAATTAATAGATTAGATTGCAATCGTCTTTAAATTCTTCAGAAGGTGGGCCAATGGGTTTTAAACCAGCTACAGCGCGGAGTATTACTGATGGTACCAGCTTCAACTCTTCAGTTTATTGACTGTTTAAGATGTGACATGTAGGCCTGCATACATCTTCAACATAGACTGATCAGCCTATCAGTGTCCAATCTGGAACCCTCTGTGAATGGTCTATGCGCCTCCTCAATACTCTATTTCCAACTAACTCTGTGGCTTTTTCACATCTCTCACCTTTATATCATTAAAAATTATCACCCTCCGTCTCAGAGACCATCTATCCTCTTCTATTGCCTCATATGGACGGAAGCCGGCTCATACGGAGAGCTTCATCCATCGAGTTCCTTCTTAACTTAGCCTTCCTCTCATCATTCCGAATACCCTCCTGACAAGGGCGCCCATACCCGCGGGCAAGGTGGGGCCGCGGCCCCCCTCTAGCTCTCAGGGAAGGGAAAAAATCTAGTGTAGTCACGTCTTTTCCTTTCAAGAAAAATGACTTAAAAGTCAGTATTACGTAAAAGCGGTAGTACCGTCCCCCACCAACAGGCAGGGGATAACGTGGGTTATTCTACCGCAGAATAGAAATCGCCATTTATCTTCCATAATATTAAAATTACAAAGTACTCTCAGGTTTGAGCCCCCCTCTAGAAACTCTCATATGGGCGCCCATGCCTCCTGACATTGTTCTCCCCTGCTTGTACCATCAAACATTCTTGTCATTTTTATGTCTGTTACTTCCAACTTACATTATTAAGAGACCAGTAATCCACCCAGATTTCCATTCACGTTCAGAGAAATCGATTGGAAATTTTACATTGGAACCATAGGCGCCAACTTTTGATCTTGAGCACTGGGGCAATGATGAATATATCAAACACTTTTACAGGAGCAAAAACACGATTGCGTCCCCGTACCACTATATGGAGTCGGCGCCTATGTTTGGAACTAATCGATGTTGGTGTCCTGAATTTCATTCTGAACCTTATGCAATCCTATTTAAGGTACAGGCTTACACAAGTAAAAAGGTAATTGTTTAAAAAATTGCATTACTTTCTTTTATTTATCAAAACAGCACTTACTTTAAAAATATGCGTGCTGTATAGAGTTATAGAAAATGAGTTCTAACATGGAAATAAATCGTTTCCGGACTCACGGCCATATAACATAATTTCTTCTTCTGTGTGTGAGGAATTTATTCTGGAAGTTTGTCGTACGTTATTGTAACATTCTGTATATAACACAACAATACTTACTTTATGCAGTAGCTCACTGCTTGACAGAAGTGAGATTAAAATAACTGAAAACTACTTGAGCTCTTGGGCAGATATGCCAGCATGATGTTTCCATACACAGATATCTACGATCTGCTGAAATTAAAAACTTCCAAAGGTTTCTTTGTACGTTCGGTGGAACGCTGTGACAGTTACTGAGGTGTGCCTTTTTGTTGCAGATATGCCACTAGTTTTGTGCTAGAACGCTCCAGTTACGGACCAACAACATTCGAGTCCTTCTACGAGGCTGGCAGACGAGGTCGCAGCGGTGAAGATTGTCGCCAACTGTTCCTGTCCTGTAACGAGGTGTAGGACTGCTAACCTAGATGTTAATATGCTGCCGCCCCGTCCCCATACGATAACTATACTGCCCTAAGTATCGAAATATCGTAGACACAGAAATTGTACAGTGAGAGACGTTCCATTTTGCCAGAAGACTTCTAGTGACATCAGATTTCTTTTCCTCGTATTTTCTTAGTAAATGAAAACTTCATGAACCAACAGCAATTTCATGCCTGGCAATATGAAGGAAACCTGGCATGTTCCACGCCTAATTTCTTCATTAGAACTCTATAATGTCAAGAAGCTCATCAATGCAAGACAGAATAGCTAGTTTTTTCTAGACTAAACTTCCCATCTAAGTATTAATGCACTGTTATGTCCAAGACTGGAGTTTGTTTCGAGACAGCTCCAACCACGTGTATCATATTTTGCACTGGAATCACATGTTTGCTCGCATTAATGCACTCGAAACCAGAGACAGAAGTGTTGAGTGTACCCACGGACGGATGGACGGACAGACAGACGGACTGCTTATTTATTTATATAACTTATTTTATTTATACTTGCTGACCTCTTCCAGCGTGTATGATGCCACTGGAACCGGATAGAAGTACGATATTTACATTGAAATCCACCCCCGAATCTTTCCTTCTCTTTGTATGTTGGCTTCGAATCTTAGCATACAGTTCTGGCCAAAGAGCATGTTGCCTGTCACTCTCTTTTTTTACTTTCTTCCGCTAAGAACTTCAAGACTTCACTATAAAGCGGTAAACAGTTAGTGTTAGAGTAGAGAATTATAAAAAAAATATTATTTAGTTTTAGGGGAAGGTTTTGATACTGGGTTGACGGATAATTTAATAAAAAAGGAATGGTTTTATTAAGTAGGTTGAAACTAAATCGGGATCAAACAAAATTTCAGTATACAGTAACAGAAAAAAAGCTTAAATGCTCTTTAATATAAGTTAACTTACACTGCCAATGATCTGAGAATTACTCAAGTTGTTAAACAAAATTAGAGAAAAATGTTGAAAATCCTGAATTTCAAGGGTGTCTCTTGCAACATAAATTTTACCTATTCAGCAAAATAATCGCAAACTGCGTAACAGTACATCAAACACTACATCCTTAAAAACTTACAGATATCTGAGATTCGCTTTTAACAGTATTGTATGTATTTACTGAGCAGCAGTCGCTAAAACATTATCTGTTTATTTTTGTTTATTTATTTATGTATTTATTTTTGTTTATTTATGTATTTATTTTATTCATTCAGTTATATATTTTTATTTGTATTTTTAACACAGTACATAGGAGAAGACATTTGTACTGGGGCTTAATGAATTTAATTTTAATTGATTTATCATTACAAAACACCAAATAGTTAAAATTTCCTCATAATAAACCACAAAGTAGGTATTTGCAAACATACAATATTGAAACTCTTCCTTGCAGTTAGATTCTACATATACCTGAAATTCAATACCCACTGTAAAGTGATTACCTGTCCAGAAAAAGATATTTGATCTCTCCAGTAACCGAAAATTTTGATGTTTAACTTAGACGAAATCAATTCAATGCAATAACAATTATGAGATTCCATTTACTATACGAATTACGAAAACATTTGCTTGAAATGTTGTTGAATTTATGCTAAGGGAGAACTTTAAAAAAGTTTAGGACCCAAATATCAAATGCATTACAAATTTGCAATTTATAGTCGACTTTTCTCCCTCTGATATTGAATACAGATATAGTTGACTTAAATCTTAAAGTTACTTGATCTTAATTCTTAATTTCTTGGCATTAAAGACTATTAAAATATTATCAACAAACTGTATGTATTACACAAATATGTGACAATTGAACTGTAATGTGGTCCCACAATTGGTCATAATCATGGAGTGCTCCCCCCGATGTGTTAGGAAGTTATCCTCTCAGGTATCCAAGCAGGTGCTGCAGCCTGTTGGAGAGGTGAGTCAGTAATGACTCAGCTATTAGTTTGTAGGACATTATTTCTCCCAACGTTGGTAATTCTTTTCTAAGATGACGGGCATATTATACTTGACTGACACCTACGTATACTTCAGCATTTCAGAAAAGACTACTATTGTTATGCTCGGTTGTTGCTATTTTTTTGTTGTCATTTTTAGTGAGTAATATTTTTTAATTGTATAAATGTTGTTATAAGCTGAGGGATGTAGTAATGTTTAGATACATACATATTTTAAAATCTTCTCGTTACTGTTATTTATTCAGAGGAATTTCAGATTTTAAAGTTAGTTACAGGTTTTTATAATTTTTACATCGATATTCCCTCTAAAATTTCTCTGAATAATAAACGGACAACGAAAGGTTGTTGGATGACTGGATGTGTGTATGAGTAGACAATATCATTTCATATTTTTTCTTACTTCTGACGTGCGTGTGTGAATGCTGTAGAAACAATATCCATAAATGTGATTTCTATGTAAGATTTGCACAAAAATAATAAAAATATCATAAAATTATGTGTTTCTCAACTTCTTAACATCCTCAAGTACAGCACTCCTCTCTGTGAATATGGGACTCTGAAAAGTTTTCTCCTTGTTAACGATTAAATTCTTATTTGGCCAGTAAACCTGAGTGTACATATCTGACAAGTCCAGTCCTCGGACACGTCCGACGGTCTAAACCTTCCCCTGCGGATTATCGTCGATCCTCGAAGGGTCTAAAGGCGCCCTTTTTCAGTGGGGTAGGTTTCTCCATTTGTTAATGTTCGACTGCTCGTCTTTATTTGAATGTCCTTGTTAATATTAACAAGTATCAAAATTACATTTCAGTATCAATTAAAGATGAAAATCCACAGCCTGTATCCAGTCATCCGACCGGGTCAGGAATGGAATGAATGAAGCCCATATCTAGCGGCGAGGATAGGAATTGTGCCGGCTGCCGAAGCCTGTCGTACTCATGTGGGGCAATGATTAATGAATGATAGATGAAATGGAATGATATTGGAGAATACTGCTGGAATGAAATATGACAGGGAAAACCGGGATTTGAACCACGGTATCCAGCGGTTAGAGGCCGACGCGCTGCCGTCTGAGCCACGGAGGCTCTATCAATTAAAGATAGTTATTGAAATTATTACATCCCTATTTAATGATTGCCATAACAACGTATTTTAACTAACATAGAATAAGGTTAAAAATTAAGGGGGAGGGGGGCTTTGAACACAGAAAAATGAGGGTGTATTAGACTTTTTTCCGCAGCAATGGGAATGAGTACAAAAAACATAGAATGACAAACACTCTATTCCTTATTAATATGCCTACATATTCAGAAATCATATAAACCTATCCCGTTACATAATTAATTATTCAAAATGGCGGTGTGTCATAGCCACTATTTTTCCGTTTCCCTGATAATTTCCAAACACATGAATATTTTTCTAGGACTGCAATCGAATGGTGCAAAACAAACAACAAGAAATCTCGGTTATCAAGTGATTCAAGCTGCGTTGAATGCGATCAATAACAACTACAATATGAATCCAATAGCTGCAGCTGTTAGAACCACAGTTCAACAAAGTCCGCACATCTGTTTTGACAGGGTTCACGGTCATTGTGGAATATCTGGAAACGAGAAAGCTGATATTCTCGCAAAAGCAGCGACTACATCTAATTTGGAAATTACTTACGACAAAACGTCACCTAGCTACGCTAAAAACATCATAAAGAAGCACGTATTCCATCAATGGAACAACATTTTTGGACTTCTTCCACTAGAGGCCAAGTCACCAGAGAAATATTCTTTCCTGAGGTTCTCAACCGCCTGCAAAGTAACGTGTTGCCAAGTTTTGAAATAATTCAATTTTTGACTGGTCATGGCAAATTTGGTTATTATTTTCATCGATTCAGAATTAATCGTCCTGATGACTACGTGTGTGTTTGCGGATCCTCACAAACGGTGGATCACCTATTGTTTGAATGTGCTGCATTTTTTTTTTTTTTGCTAGGGGCTTTACGTCGCACCGACACAGATAGGTCTTATGGCGACGATGGGATAGGATAGGCCTAGGAGTTGGAAGGAAGCGGCCGTGGCCTTAATTAAGGTACAGCCCCAGCATTTGCCTGGTGTGAAAATGGGAAACCACGGAAAACCATTTTCAGGGCTGTCGACAGTGGGATTCGAACCTACTATCTCCCGGATGCAAGCTCGCAGCCGCGCGCCTCTACGAGCACGGCCAACTCGCCCGGTGTGTGCTGCATTTGAAAGAAGAAGGCATGACTAGAACGCTCATTTGAATTATTGCAACATTCCATTATCAAAACCCCTGTATCATTTGTTTAAGAAGCCGTGCTGTTACAAATATTTTATTAACTTCATCCACTTCATTCATTTTCCGCCGATTAGATACATGAATTCATTTTCATTGTAAAATTGAATATGTAATTTTAACTATAACCCTAGTATACTATGTAAAATAGGGTTCCAAACTGCTTTGGATATTCAATATTATTATTATTAATAATAATAATAATAATAATAATAATAATGTTTGTCCAACCCTTGTCCCGTTTCCCTACGGGGTCGGGTATGAGGTGAGATGAATCTGACGTAGCGGGTTTTCATGACCGGATGCCCTTCCTGACGTCAACCTCATCAGAGGATTAATGAGATGAATGACGTGACATATGATAGTAGGGAGAGGGTGAAACCCGGTGCCGGCATATAGCCTACTCCTGTCGAATAGCACCAAGGGGTCTGCTGAAGGCTTAACGTCCCCCAGAGACAACGAATTTAGTATCCTTATGTATGCAGAGGATATAGTTCTGGGCTCATCAAACAGATATTAACTACAGGAAGCATTAAATGCTTTATACATCTGGGCTGATGAAAATGTCTTCACATCAATTTCACCAAAACAGTGCTCATGATCTTCCGGAAAAGGGGAAAGCCGCAACAGAACACAAGTGACCTCTGGAAAAAAGGGACTGAGACTGTAAATTCATATAAGTATCTTGGTATTACCCTACAGACTTCCACGAAATTCATTCCGGCTACTCATAAAGCAGAGAGCTACAGCTGCTATCAGACGGATGTACTCTATTATGAACATTACCAGATAGACTTTACAAACAGCCTTAAAGCTATTCCATGCGAAGATATCCCCAATACTTACATACAGTTTAAGACACCCAGGACTTGTTCAGTTGGTTTTTGAAGGAAGTGTAGGTGGTAAGAACGGTAGGGGTAGACCAAGGTATGAATATGACAAGCAGATTAGAGCAGATGTAGGATGCAATAGTTACGTAGAAATGAAAAGGTTAGCACAGGATAGGGTGGCATGGGAAGCTGCATCAAACCAGTCTATGGACTGATGACTCAAACACAACACAACATACAGTATGCAATTGATTTGGGAAAAACCTTCTTTAATTGATTTAACTACACTGGAGAAAATAAAAGCAGTACACTTGAAAAGAGTGTTGGGAGTCTCCTGGACAGCATCTTCTCGTCTATTTTATGAACCGGCAAGAGAACAATTCCACTTAGAAGATCTGCGGCTGAATGTACCTGCTACTAATTTAGCAACTAAAGTGACCCAGAGCAGAAAACAAAAACGTGCAGAAATCCCTCCACCTCCAGACTTCTACGCCACTGATGCAATGATAGACAGGATATGGACGAATGAAAACCAAACACTAAGACCTGTTTTGACAAGACTCGCGATTTGTAACTTTCATCATAAACTACGTACTAATAAGTAGTGATGGGCAACGCTCTCGCTCGATACTCTCGAGAATGACGTCACGGATCTCGAGACTCTCGCGGGAATCTCGAGACCGAGTCTCCTGTGCTGCAATCTGAGCCACGTCCCAGCAACTACGAGTGTAAACTTTATACTACTCGTATACCATAAGCAGTTATTGCGTGAAATAACGTTGTAATTTGTTAATAACTGTAGATAGAACTTACACCTGCCTGGATACCTCGCAATTATTGTTGGCAGGGTAGATTCTTGTGGTGCAGACCAAGCCGGAGGTGTTCTGTGACAACTGGTGGTAGTGGTGATAATTTTTAATAGGAAGTACAACTAGGCAACCACCTTTATACAACACTAATCAGAGAGAAAAAATGGAAGGGATCCGACACTTCGAAAAATGAAGGTGTCGGCCAAAGGAAGGCAAGAGCCACGAAGGGCGTGAAAATGAAAAACGCCCTAGGTCACGAGTGCTGTAATATCATCGGGGTTGTAAAAGAACAAGAGTTGACCGAGGGAAGTTGGATAGGATAGATGAAACCGAGGAGCCTGGCACAAGTCAGTGGAAGCAATATCATTAGTCAGCTGGGGGCCCCGTGGTCGCCAACCCAAGCTCCCAAGTTAAGAGCCACTTTTAGTCGTCTTACGACAGGCAGGGGGTACCGTGGGTATTACTATACCGCCCCCACCCACAGGGTTTTTTTGGTGACGATTCCCCTTCATAGATATGCGTTTTTAAGCAGTAGCGGCGGGTGGGGATTAATAGTGAGGGGACAAAAAACTGCACAGACAACAAAAATTACCCGGTATTGTGGGATAATGCGACGGGGGGTGTATGTAAAAATGAAAACATCTACCAAATGGTAAGTTTTTGAAGTTTTCTGAGCGAATTTCGACAGAGAGGTGGCAGTTTACGGACTTGAGAGCGGTAATAATAGTTTTTTTGAGATTTTTATTCAATACTATACAATAAAACTTTCATCAAAGGAACAATTACACATGTATTACAATTTAATATAAGGCGTGATAAAACAAAATCATTTTTAATTGACTACATACTTAGAAACTAGCAGACACTAAAGAGACTGTCAGACTGACGAATGCGCCCGGCAAGCGGGCGAATCATACCTCAGTGTCCATAACTTTGGCATATAAAAGACTGCTACCCTTCCTCACAGCACAAGCAAATGCAAAGTCTTCTTTACTTGCTGTGGCGCTATACAAATCGGTTAGCTGCGACAAACGACATTTTGTGCTTATTTCTGCCAAAACGTTTGTAATAATTTAAGAAAATAGAGTACGAGCTGAAAAGACAACAAGGCTTGAATAAATTGCTTTAAAAAATAATTACGAGTTGCAGCCGGCTAAAATGGAATCCAAATGCAATGTTTTCTCCACGAAGTGGGGGCAACTGCCTACCCCCCTATCGCCGCTACTGTTCGTAAGTGCCGGATCATCCCACAAGTACTTCTGCTGACGTATTTTACTCTTTTGGAATAAACAACCCATCTGGCTGTGCTATGTAGAGTATCTTCAAAATAACGTACATCCATGACTAATGTTGCCTTTGGAGATCGTCTTAAAGTTGTCGCGTGCAATTAGACACAATTATGCATTGCACCGTCATATACCGAAGTACCTAATTATGACGCGAATACTCTGTGACATTGTAAGGAATTATTTCCTTCGTCACCAAAATATGGGGGGTCTGATGAATGATGAACACCTACCTGTCGAAAGAACTGGAGGAAACTCAGGCATTTTATATTACACGTTCCACTCATGCGTAATGGTGGTTGCATATGAGGAAAGGCGCACCTTGTCCCGTTAATGCACGTCTTCAGTATCCAGGTACGGGTAATCACAGTAGGCGTCAGTTTATGTACTTAGCCTGCTCATTCGTGCACTCAATGCTGCATACAATGCCAGAAAATGCTTATCCTTTATAATTATGTTACACTGCGTCGAAATAGACCTCGGTAGAAATGAAACAAATGAACGCCCTAACCGCTTTTGGATACGTACTGACGGCATGGAAAAGGCCCATGGTTGGCTATTCGCATACTTGGCACAAACACCATTAAGCGCAGCGTACCTGTAGGCCTACGACACGCTGCTCGCCACACAATGCGGGGACAACGCTCTCGAGATCTCTTGAAATTTCTCGCGAGAAATAGTGTCTTCCCTAATCTCGAGAAATTTCGAGAAATCTCGAGACCTCGTCTCACATTGCCAGTCACTACTAATAAGAACTTTCATGAGGCAAATTACGTGACAAATATCATATTTAATGGGCTGCCTTTTATACTGGTAATTTTCCGTTATGCCATTTACCGCCGACGACAACTCTTTTGGAACTGTGCTTGCAGTATTATTATTATTATTTTTATTATTATTATTATTATTATTATTATTATTATTATTGTTGTCATCGTAAATGTAGTCTTTAAATTTCTATATCTTCTTAATGCCTATGTATTTGTTTCATTTTCGATGAGTAACTTTTACATCTGTGTTGACGTCTTGAAATGTGACTGCTGCTGCTGCTGCTGGTGGTCAAGGGCGTAACCAATGTGACAAAATTCGGGCCTCTTCAAATGAACCGTAAAACCTATGAATAACTAACATAAACGTAATTACAGCAGGGAGAACTAACGCAATATATTGTAAAATTATATCAACAAAGGGATTATTCATTATTGTTTTAATAGGTTTTATTTGACTGTCTCCGTAGTTTAACGAATAAGCTGATGAACTTCCAACGCAACCGTACGCCACTTGATATACTTTTTCGTGCTTAAAATTGGTTTCATTTTTCAGTTACTACAGAACTCTACTTTGTAACCACTACTGAAGTCACATTTATAATAATTTATTCGATTACAACCCGAAGAATATAGGAACAAAATTAAATCAAAAAACTGTTCAAATAAAGTTTGGAAAATATCAAACCGCACAACTGACAAGCTGGTGTAAGTACACCGTGTTATTACCTTTGCACAGAGGAAGCTCGTTCGAAACTGCGTTGACTGATTGTTACTTCATCAAGTTATTGTTGGAATTGTACATTGTTGTCGAATGAATGTGTAAAAAATGTTAGGCCTATATGATAAGCAAATTTTGTGCAGAGTATGACTTCAGATGCTCTACACATCAAGAACGTATCATTTTGTAACTAAAATATTATATTTTGGTTTTGGAAGTGCTTTGATGGTGTTTTTTGGATGTAGTGTAGTTTGATTTTGGGACTACTGTGGTTTTGATTTTGACTATAATCTTTTTGATATGTTTGCGACTGTTCGGGAACATCGTTTTAAGATTTAAAAAAAATTAAGGCTGAAGATGCTCTTTATATGAGCGAAACATGTTCCTTAGAATTAATTGTATGAAAGTGTAAACACCAGTAAAGGTGATTGGTATTGAATGGGTGGACGGGAGACGCTTCTTATTATAATTGCTGTGAATACGTGGTATGTTCCGAGCTGTCAGCAGAGAGATGGCGTGGAATGACATTAGTAGATGAATAAGTTTGAGTGGAGTCTTTAAAAGTAGGAAAGATCACAATATGAACATAAAGTTGGAATTCATGAGGAAAAATTGGGGATTGGAAT
This sequence comes from Anabrus simplex, assembly GCF_040414725.1. NCBI lineage: Eukaryota > Metazoa > Arthropoda > Insecta > Orthoptera > Tettigoniidae > Anabrus > Anabrus simplex. Next base: position 54,720,761 of record NC_090275.1, read on the forward strand.
AACTCACCAAGGGAGATGTTCAATAAATTTCCAATTTCTTTGAAATCATTTAAGAAAAGGCTAGGAAAACACCAGATATGGAATCTGCCACCTGGGCGACTGCCCTAAATGCAGATCAGTATTGATTGATTGATTGATTGATTGATATCAATTTTAATTGCTGTAATTATTTTTCAATAATTTGGTGGAGGCCTTTTGTGAGGAGCATATTGTGGTGTTGTGTTGTGTTACATTCAACACAGTTACGATAACTGCTGTTAGATGTAACCGAACGGCAATTCCTCTAAGTACAAAATGTGAAAACAAACAATTTTGTCGTGATTTGGTCTTCTGACCATTTCAGTGCAGAGTGACATTAGGCTAGATATACATTATTTTAATGTTTTTGCAAGCAGTCTGCGGGGTTCCTTGAAGGCCCGGGCCCTGCATGCCTTAACGTTACCCCCCCCCCTCGGTGGTGGTGATGATTACTGTTTTAAGAGGAACAACAAGGCAACTGTCCTCTATTAACACTAATTATAATCGGAGGAAAAATGGAAGGGGTTCAAAACTTCGAAAAATGAAGGTATCGATCAAAGAAAGACAAGGGCCACGAAGGGCGTGAAAATGAAAGACTCCCTAAGAGTCATGGAACGAAACGACATGATAATTAAAATTTTAAAATATATTCAGTGAACTAGTGAAGCCTCCGTGGCTCAGACGGCAGCGCGTCGGCCTCTCACCTCTAGGTTCCCTGGTTTCAATCCCGGTCACTCCATGTGAGATTTGCGCTGGACACAGAGGAGGCAGGACGGTTTTCCTCCGGGTACTCCCATTTTCCCTGTCATCTTTCATTCCAACAACACTCTCCACTATAATTTCATTTCATTTCATCTGTTAGTCATTAATCATTGCCCCAGAAGAGTGCGACAGGCTTCGGCAGCCGGCACAATTCCTATCCTCACCGCAAGATTGGGGGTTCATTCATTCCAACCCTGACCTGGTCATTGACTGGAAAACAGGTTGTAGGTTTTCACGTTCATCCACTAACTAGAATTTAAAACAAATGATTATGAAGTTAAAATAATCAGTGGATCTAATTCGCAATGTCTTATTTTCTGATAAAATTATAGAAAATATAGATTAAATGGAATAAGGCATTGTCTTGAAGTACAGATATATATATTCAAGTTATAACTTAAAATAACACATTAAAATACACAAATACGAACTAAAATAGAGTCAATATGATAAAAGCGCAGTTAACAAAAATACACTAATAGAAAATACACTTTTACACACGATAAAATAGGCCCCTATCCCTGTTCGTCATCTCTTGGACTCCTTAGGATTCGCAAACCTAATACCTTTGGGGTCTGAAAAGAACAAACGTTGACAAAAAGGAGGTCGGATAGCATAGATGAAAGTGAGGAGCCTGGCACAAGTAACTGGAAGCAATGCCAGAACTCAACTAAGGGGCCCGTGGTGACCGACGCACGCTCCTAAGTTAAGAGCCCCTTGGGCCCCTTTTAGTCGGCTGTTACGGCAGGAAGGGGATGCCGTGGGTTATATTCTACCAATCCCACCCACAAAAAGAATGGAATTTCTTGTAAACTGTCAGGAAATCTTAACCTACGGTCGCGATAATTAACCGCTCATCACTGTACTTATTAACTTCACGTAAACACAAGTGAAATCTTAACCTACGGTCGCGATAATTAACCGCTCATCACTGTACTTATTAACTTCACGTAAACACAAGTAACTGTCCCCGCAATTTAAAAAATCACGATAACAGGGGCCACCGGAAACACTTGACGCGCTCAGGAGGCGCGAAGAGACGACTTGGTCTTCCTGGAGTCGTTGGCCGTCACGGTGCACACTCTTAACAGGGGAGCATGTGGGGGTCTTCAGTCTCAAGCCGGCGATCTTCAGCAGCACAGCAACCCACAAGGTAAGACATGAATTAAGAGTTCTATGATCTATAAGAGATGAGCTAAGAACCCAAAGCGATAACCTGTTTTATTTTAGACCGTCACTATCTCCTTATGAATCACCACGCAAATCAAATTTCTGGAGAGTTTACAATGAGTTTTAAACTCCATCTTTGATCTCGCCTTCAAAATGGTTATTAATCCATTAGTGCCTAGACATATTTTATTATTACTGTTGTTAGGCTGTTTTGATATCTTAAAATAATTTGTAGTTTCTGGACTAGAATTCATGTCTATATAATACTTTCCGTTCGAAGAGGTTATCTGATATAGCTACAGATGCATTTCTTTGACACTTATTCAAATACGTTGGCAAAAACAATACAATATGTACGGTAAGAAAAGAAGCCGACCTATGCCAATCAATATTTTTTTCAAAATAACTGTTTAGAAATATGCACAGAGTACTTCAGCTGATTTTTATATCCATTTAGCAATTTTTGCATTAATTAGAACTTTGTTACATAATTTTCTGTACTCCTACAGCGAACGTTCTGTAAGCAAGAAGTCAAGCCTCATAAAACATTTCATAATCGTCCTTTTCTAAGGTAATTTCCACTTTTATAAACATAAATGAACCATTATTTCTTCATGAAGAAATTCAACGTGTATTATGCACACAAATGTATTCACAGTGCACTTAAAAGGTTAAACATTTTATTATTATATCGTGTCAGAGATTTTATACAATATGAGTTGTTGTTGTTGATTGAGTCATCAGCCCATAGACTGGTTTGATGCAGCTCTCCATGCCACCCTATACCGTGTTAACCTTTTCATTCCTATGTACCAGCTGCATCAGTCATCTGCTCTAATCTGCTTGTCACAGTCATACCTTGGTCTACCCCTACCCTTTTGACTCCCCCCCCCCAGACACTTTCTTCAAAAACCAACTAAACAAGTCCTGGGTGTCTTAGGATGTGTCCTTTCTACCCCTTCTTCTCGTCAAATTTAGCCAAATCGATCTCCTCTCACCAATTCGATTTAGTATCTCTCCATTCGTGATTCGATCTGTCCATGTCACCTTCAGCATTCTTTTGTAACACCACATTTCAAAAGCTTTCATTCTCTTTCTGAATTAGTTATCGTCCATGTTTTACTTCCATATAATGCCACGCTCCAGACGAAAGTCTTCAAAAACAACTTTATAAGTGAGCAAATTTGTTTTCTTAAGAAAGGCTTTCTTTGCTTCTGCTAGTCTGCATTATATGTCCTCCTTACTTCTGCCATCGTTAGTTAGGCCTATTTTACTACCCAAATAACAATATTCATCTACTTCGCTTAAGACTCCATTTCCTAATTTAATATTACCGCCGGGCTGAGTGGCTCAGACGGTTAAGGCGCTGACCTTCTAACCCCAACTTGGCAGGTTAGATCCTGGCTCAGTCCGGTGGTATTTGAAGGTGCTCAAATACGACAGCCTCGTGTCGGTAGATTTACTGGCACGTAAAAGAACTCCTGCGGGACTAAATTCCGGCACCTCGGCGTCTCCGAAGACCGTAAAAGTAGTTAGAGGGACGTAAAGCAAATAACATTATTATTAATATTCCCTGCACCACCTGACTTCGTTCGACTGCACTCCATTACTTTTAGATTTTGGACTTAATTATTTTCATCTTGCACTCCTTAGCCAAGACTCCGTCCATACCGTTCAGCGATTTCTCCAGATCTTCTGCAGTCTCAGATATATATATTTGCTGGTGGCTTTAAGTCGCACCGACACAGATAGGCCTTATGGCGACGATGGGATAGGAATGACGTAGAAGTTGGAAGAAAACGGCCGTGGCCTTAATTAAGGTACAGCCCCAGCATTTGCCTGGTGTGAAAATGGGAAACCACGGAAAACTATCTTCAGTGCTGCCGACAGTGGGATTCGAACCCACTATCTCCCGGATGCAACTCAGATAAAATAACAATATCATCGGTAAATCTCAGGGTTTTGATTTCCACTCCTTGGATTGTGATTCCCTTTCCGAATTCCTCTTTGTTTTCCGTTACTGCCTGTTCTATATAAACATTGAAAAGGAGGGGTGGGGCGGCAAACTGCAGCTTTGACTCACTCTTTTCTGGATTGCTGCTTCTTTTTAAAAACCATTGATTCTTATCACTGCAGACTGATTTTTTTTTATACAGGTTGTAGATAACTCTTCGTTCTCGGTGAATATAAATAAATACATCAACATACACGTTACCTTACATAAAATACCTGGCACCTTAAAGATATAATTCTTGTGGTCACACTGAATTCATCCAGTAATAAGCAATAGCAATTCCCTAATTGGTCGCTTGAACGAGGTCTTGAAGTGTTCACTAGACGGGGCATACGGGGAGTTATACACGTCTGAGGTACAGTAGTTTGTTTTACCCCGCACTCACAAAGTTCTGTCTGTTTTCCTAAATACCCCCACTTATTGAGGTTGTCCCTATATTTTCCAGTTAACAATAAATGCTATTTGCTTTACGTCGCACCGACACAGATATGTCTTATGGCGACGATGGGGTAGGAAAGGCCTAGGAATTGGAAGGAAGCAGCCGTGGCCTTAATTTAAGGTACAGCCCCGGCATTTGCCTGGTGTGAAAATGGAAAACTACGGAAAACCATCTTCAGGGCTGCCGACAGTGGGGCTCGAACCCACTATCTCCCGATTACTGGATACTGGCTGCACTTAAGCGACTGCAGCTATCGAGCTCGGTAACAATAAATGATGAAAAAATGTTTATGTCAATACTCATTAGCATTCAACTGTTATCAAGATACAAAATATATTCACGTGCTGTGGTGGTGGCGCTGAATACTGTGGCGTATTTGGGTACAGTTTAATAATAATAATAATTTAATGAAAAATAGTAAGAAAAGAGCTCACGGAAAATATCAGTAGCGGAATGGGTTCGGAGTGGAAGCATCATAATAATAAAACAACAACCAAACGCTGGGCAAGTAGGGGAGAACCGTGGAGGGTACAGATATAAATTAGAAGGAGATAAAGTTTCCGAGAATATAAAAGAAAATCAGTATAACAAACAGATGTACTGAGACACAAGCAAAGTACAGAACGTCATATTTCTGATCATGACTAACGATAGGAGAACGTTTACAAAATCTATATATATAAAATAAGTGTTTTGTCTGTACATTGCTCAGAATTTGAAAAAAAATAATTGTATTTCTGAATTTGTCACGTCCATAGTAACAAGGAAATGTACTTTTTACTTTTCCGTAATTTCTGTCTGTCTGTATGTATGTATGTATGTATGTATGTACACGCATCACGAGAAAAGGGCTGACGAGAATTTAATGAAAATCGGTATGTAAAGTCGGGGGATGAGCCACTACAATCTAGAATATAAATAATTTTATTTACGTTGAGTGAAATGGTAGTTTAGGGGAAGGGTTAAAATTTTATTCTTAAATTTTTATATTATTAGCGGTCTTATCGATAAATACTATACCGAGCCCGATAGCTGCAGTCGCTTAAGTGCGGCCAGTATCCAGTAATCGGGAGATCGTGGGTTCGAGCCCCACTGTCGGCAGCCCTGAAGATGGTTTTCCGTGGTTTCCCATTTTCACACCAGGCAAATGCCGGGGCTGTACCTTAATTAAGGCCACGGCCGCTTCCTTCCAATTCCTAGGCCTTTCCTCTCCCATCGTCGCCGTAAGACATATCTGTGTCGGTGCGACGTAAAGCAAATAGCAGATAAATACTATATAACTAAAGTTATATAGAATTACATTTCGGATCAATTATGTCTTATACAATTTTACCGTACCGGCTCTGATAACACAGATATTAATGAATTCGTATTTTTGTTGCTAAGTCCATATCAACGCCGGGCCACGAGAACATGGGTTAATAGAATTTAATGACAATTGGTATATAGAGTCGGGGAATAAGAAACTACAGTCTAGGCTATTCATACTTTTATTCAGCCTATATGAAATGGTAGTTTAGGGGAAGCGGCTAAAATTTAATTTTTAAGTACCGGTACCTATGTTATTGGTGTTATCGAAAAGTACTACATAACAAAAGTTATAGAAGATACAATTTACGACCATTTTATTCAGTTTTACCGTACCGACTATGATAAGAGTGGTATTTCAGAGTCGGTAGAAAAATAAATGTGAAGGCCTCCAATATCGAAAGCGCATAACACTGATCAACAATAACATTACATTGACATGTATGCAAATCTATCAATGTAAATGATAGACAGGAGATGGGTGAACGAAAACCAGAAACTAAGGAACGTACTCACCAGACTGGCAATCCATGGAGTTCACCATAAAATCTGCCAGAACAAGAAATACCACGAACCATCCAAAAACTGTGTATGCGCACTGTGTAACTAACTCTGTGATAGGTACCACTTAACCATGTGTAATAAGAGGCAAAAGTCTATTGTTGAGTATAGCAAGACATAACCGTGCACACTTACAAGAACCCCATAGTTAAATGAATAAATTAGGGAGAAATGAGGACGGATAAAACTGTTTGAATATTATATATTATACAGAATAAGCTCCTAAGGAAATGTAATATATGTCATGTATGTACCAATTTGGCCATTCGGGTGCAATAAATTCTTTCTTTTCAATAACATTACATTGACCATTGTTTGTTGTGATGTTCCTTGTCTCTTATGATGCCACTCAACTCCAATAGATGGGATTACTACTGCGTACCGAGTATAACAGCCTAACTGAATATCAGCAGGAAATAGCTGGGGAGTTGGAAAACTTTCTTCTTTACCATGCCATTCCTCTGGTTCATCATAGTATTCCAGCTATTCGATCCCTACTCTGACGTGCTGTTTTGAATGAGCTGTATGCACACTTACGGCAGAGGCTCACTTAGTAGTAGTAGTGTTATGACCAGTTCTAGAATTACAATTTAAACCTATTCCAAATTATAGCACCACAATTAACTAAATAACTCAAAAGTCAATCCTGAAAAGAGCCGTTACTTAAGAAAAAGGTAACATTAATATGACTAAAGGAATGTGACAGTATTATTAACATTAAACGTCTTAAGTAGCAAAAAGTGGTTAGTGATGTTCATGCAGTAATAGGCTAGTGGTTACCAGGTAGTGTGGACTAGCCCGTTCTTTCTTTATGTAGTGAGAGAAACATACATTCTAGGGGTTCCGCTGGGTCGTACCCCTACTGTTTATGCAACTCTTATAACATAACCGTTGTGTAGGGTAGACTATACTTGTTACCCGCTTCAGTAAGTTTGCATTCTACCCTGTTACTGAAAATTCCGGGCGCTAGTGATAACACGGCAGACACATTAGGCTAAATAATGCAAATTGACAGAGCTACAGTACATCAAAACTTTCAATATTCATTCATATTAAGTCGCCCAACTGCCAGTACCTTAACAATCTTTAAAAAGGAGAATTGTTCCGTCAGTGCTAAAGATCTCTCCACCGAACTCCTTTAAATAAATAAATAAATAAATAAATAAATAAATAAATAAATAAATAAATAAATAAATAAAATACTACACCGCACAAGGCAACCCGTTAGAAGATTACAGTGATGTTCTGTACGACGAAACAGTATGGTCGTACTTGCCTTAAAAGTAACCCTGTCCAAGAATGATATACTCCCACAAACTTTAAGAAATGTTTTGGAAGCACTAAGAAGAAAATGAGAAATCGCATGATGACATATCATGAGAATATGGAGGACATTATTATCATCATCACCATCATCATCAGGATAAGAAATAGCTGTCACTAAACAGTCAGTGTGCCTTTGCTGGCAGGACCTAGTGTTTAGAGTGCACTATGTCTTCTGGTATAGGCTAGAGCAATTTTGTTTCTTTCATAGGCCTGTCTCTGTCTTATTCTTGACTTTGACAATATGAAATTGACGGAGGTATGAGCGATGTTAGTAATGCCAATCCTTATGCAGCCAATCCCTGCTATGAATGGTGTGAAAATGTTGCTCATAGGGTCGGTTGGTGTATGCATTTCAGTGGGCTTGGCAGACTGATATGTAATAGCAACTTCTGGCTCGGTGAGGAAAGCAACGGGAAACTACCTCACTCCTCATTTCCCTAGTACGCCTCTTCAGTGATGCCTAGGCCATCTATGACAGCTGATGGCAGAGCTGTTGAGGATCCCACCAGTGGCATCGCTGACGGACTGAACATAAATACATACATACAAATAGTCAGTACAAGATTCTTGGGCCCACAGAACAGTCTCATATGATAAAAATCATAGTCCAGATGCTCAGAAGTTAAGTTAGGCAGTCATGCACTGAGCCATGTACTGTTAGGTACAGTATATAGCCGATTAAAGATTACACTCTGAGAAAAATACCGATATAACTATTTTTGAAACAGACACAGATAAGTGACTTTTTAGGACAAAAGATGGCAATTCAGTGCCTACATACAGCGTATGTATCCGAAGAGAACATAAAATAATATACTTCTATATTCCCTTATTATAATACAGATTTTTTCCCGAAGAATATACTTCTACATATCTTTTTTTTTAAATACCCGATGGTAAGGGTAAAAGGCAATGCTCTGTTATGGTGTCAAACAGTCTCTTAACTTACCTTAAATTTTTGCAGACAGGATGACCCTCGGCAGTCTTGGAGGCATGTTTGGAGGGGGGAACGTCATGCCAATTCCTCCATCCAGTAGTGGACCAGATTTCTTTCCTACCGGCATCAACACAGATCGAGGAAGTGTGGACTGGAGGTAAGACCATAAAGTAAGGATAAAAACAAGGTGGTGGTGATTATTGTTTTAAGAGGAAGTACAACGAGGCAACCGTCCTCTATTAACACTAAACGCAGGGAAAATTTGGAAGAGGCCGGACACTTCGAAAAATGAAGGTATCGGCTAAAGAAAGACAAAGGCCACGAAGGGCGTGAAAATGAAAGACTCTCTAGGCCTCGAAAGCCTAATACCATCGGCGTCAGAAAAGAGCAAGAGTTGTGCAATGAAATCGGTTAGGAAAGTTGAAATTGATGAGCCGAACTCAGTTAGGGGAACCGTGGTCGCCGACCCTGGCCCCCCTTTTAGTCGCCTCCTACGACAGGCAGGGGATACCATGGATGTTATTTTACCGCCCCCATTCACAGGGGGCCTAAGAGCTACAAGAAGGCTTGAAAAGGTATATTTTTATCTAAATGATTAGCATGGCACTAAACCACCTCTAAATATCAATCAATCAATCAATCAATCAATCAATCAATCAATCAATCAATCAATCAATCAATCAATCAATCAATCAATCAATCAATCAATCAATACTGAACTGCATTTAGGGCAGTAGCCTAGGTGGCAGATTCTCTATCTGTGGTTTTTCTAGCCTTTTCTTAAATGATTTCAAAGAAATTGGAAATTTATTGAACATCTCCCTTGGTTATTCCTATCCCTAACTCCCCTTCCTATAAATTAATATTTGCCCCAATTTGTCCTCTTGAATTCCAACTTTATCTTCATACTGTGATTTTTCCTACTTTTAAAGACACCACTCAAACTTATTCGTCTACTAACGCCCGATTTCACCACCCGGCCTGCTGTTAATCGCACGGTCCGGCGTGCACAAAACCTCCTTTCAATATTACTCTTCATAAATTCAGGACCACACTGTACGGTTACAGTTGTTGTAGTTCTGATAACCATGACTGAGTGCTTCAAAACAAGCCCAAGTTTGCTGCTGTACGTTTACCCTGGGCTGAGAAAGAGTTGCTTTAGAAAAATAATAAGAACTTTTCTCGGGGTGGTTGAAAAAAATTGTAACTTGAATATTAAACTACAAATACATGTGGTTAAAAGATATCAAAATTTCATTACAATCAGACGAGTAGTTTTCCTTGTATATATTCCTGAGTGAGCGCTTCCTAGAGAAGAAGCCAAAAACCATGGCAATATTTATTACAACCACAAATAAAAAATATTTAATGAACGTCGAAAACAATGTGTCTTATATACGCTAATGTAGAATTAAACAAGGAAAATATTGGTATAACTCGCATTGCAATAGGCCTATTGGTTCATTTGCAATTAAAGCCTAAACTCGAGTGTCCATAATAAAAAATCCGACAGGTAGTCGAGCAGCTCGTCTTCTTTCTCCCAATTCTTCCCAGCCCAAACTTTGCAACATTTTTGTAACGCTACTCTTTTGTCGGAAATCACCCAGAACAAATCGAGCTGCTTTTCTTTGGATTTTTTCCAGTTCTTTAATCAGGTAATCCTGGTGAGGGTCCCATACACTGGAACCATACTCTAGTTGGGGTCTTACCAGAGACTTATATGCCCTTTCCTTTACATCCTTACTACAACCCCCAAAAACCCTCATAACCATGTGCAGAGATATGTACCCTTTATTTACAATCCCATTAATGTGATTACCCCCAATGAAGATCTTCCTTATATTAACACCTAGATACTTACTATGATCCCCAAAAGGAACTTTCACCTCCATCAACGCAGTAATTAAAAACTGAGAGGACTTTTCCTATTTGTGAAACTCACAACCTGACTTTTAACCCCGTTTATCAACATACCATTGCCTGCTGTCCATCTCACAACTTATCGAGGTCACGTTGCAGTTGCTCACAATCTTGCAACTTATTTATTACTCTATACGGAATAACATCATTTGCAAAAAGCCTTACCTCTGATTCCACTTAAGCACTAGTGTTATTAATTTTCAGTTACAAATGACGACCCATAAACTAATAACTTTCGTGAAAATTGTACCTAAAATTGTGACAGGAATTTGCCTTTTTAGATGTCATTTACTGCTATTTGCATCCCTGTTGATAATCTAAAAGAGGAAGATAGTTTATCACAGTTAAGTAGTCTTTGACAAATAGTCTCTTAGAATATTTATTTTATTTAATCAGTTTACCCTCCAGGGTGGGTTTCTTTCCCCGGACATAGCAAGGGATCCCACCTATACCGCCTCAAGGGCAGTGTCCTGGAGTGTGATACATTTGGTCTGGGATACAACTGGGCTGGAGAACCAGTACCTCGCTCAGACTGCCTCACCTGCTATGTTGAACAGGGGCGTTGTATGGGGAAGGGAAGATCGGAAGGTCTACACAAGGAGGAGGGAAGGAAGCGGCCGTGGCCTTGAGTCAGGTACCATCACGGCATTTGCCTGGAGGACAAGTGGGAAACCACGGAATACCACTTCGAGGATGGCTGAAGTGGGAATTGAACCACCCTCTACTCCGTAGACCCCGTTCCAACCCTCGTACCACATTTCAATTTTTTTTTGCAGAGGTGGGAATCGAACCCGGACAGCTAATCACACTAACCACTACACTACAGATGGTGATTGGTGGTAGTGATTATTGTTTGAAGAGGAAGTAGAACTAGGCAATCATCCTCTATATAACACTAACCAGAGTGAAAAAATGGAAGGGGCCCGACACTTCGAAAAATGAAGATATCGGCCAAAGGAAGACAAGGGCCACGAAGGGCATGAAAATGAAAGACTCAATAGGCCTCCATACGTAATACCGTCGGGGTCTGAAAAGAAAAAGAGTTGACCAAGGGAGGTCGGATACGATAGATGAAAGTGAGGAGCCTGGCACAAGTAAGTGGAAGCAATGCCAGGACTCAGCTGAGGGCCCCGTGGTCGCCAACCCGCTCCAAATTTCAGAGCCCTTGGGGGCCCTTTTAGTCACCCCTTACGACAGGCAGGGGATACCGTGGGTGTTATTCTACCGCCCCCACCCACAGGGGAGCTACACTACACAGGCGGACTAGTTTCTTAGATATCGGCCGAAATCCATGCAGCTTTCATGTCCACATGACCTTAAGTTCCGAATTGAATTAATGATGAAATGCTGACTTTTTAAGCGAAACATCACAAAACAAAGTGGCTGCCTTTCTGTCACGTGGGATATGATACCTTAAAATAAACTTCGTACTCGTGCATTTACACGACCCGTGTGGTAGCCACGATCGTCAAGTCTGACACCGTGGTCAGCCGGTTCGAGTCCCGTTGGTCGAAAAAAAATCACCTTCAGAATGTTGTCTGGCCGGGTAGAGGAGGTTGTGGGATACAATGTCTTTTTTTTTTTTTTTTTTTTGCTAGTTGCTTTACGTCGCACCGACACAGATAGGTCTTATGGCGACGATGGGACAGGAAAGGGCTAGGAGTGGGAAGGAAGCGGCCGTGGCCTTAATTAAGGTACAGCCCCAGCATTCACCTGGTGTGAAAATAAGAAACCACGGAAAACCATCTTCAGGGCTGCCGATAGTGGGGTTCGAACCTACTATCTCCCAAATACTGGATACTGGCCGCACTTAAGCGACTGCAGCTATCGAGCTTGGTCATACAATTTCTAATCACTAGATTCCGTGCCAAAAGCCTGGATTCATTTCCAAACCTCTCCGTAGTGTTCACATGGAGTAAAAATGAAATGTCGTATGGCTTTTAGTGCCGGGAGTGTCCGAGGACATGCTCGGCTCGCCAGGTGCAGGTCTTTTGACTTGACGACCGTAGGCGACCTACGCGCCGTGATGAGGATGAAATGATGATGAAGACAACACATAAGTTACACCCTGTCCCCGAGCCAGTGAAATTAACCAATGATGATTAAAATTCTTGAGCCTACCGGGAATCGAACCCGGTAGCCCTGTGACCAAAGGCTAGCACGCTAACCATTTAGCCACGGAGCCGCATTTCATATGGAGTGAGGTCATACGACGCTGTTGATGGTGAACCGTCCGTCGGATGGGGACGTAAAGCTCTCAGCAGACCTCTTGGTGTTATTGAACAGGAGTAGGCTACGTACCGACATCGGGTTTAATCCTCTCTCCACCGGGCGAGTTGGCCGTGCGGTTAGAGGCGCGCAGCTGTGAGCTTGCATCCGGAAGATAATGGGTTCGAATCCCACTGTCGACAGCCCTGAAGATGGTTTTCCGTGGTTTCCCATTTTCACAACAGGCAAATGCTGGGGCTGTAGCTTAATTAAGGCCACGGCCACTTCCTAGGCCTTTCATATCCCATCGTCGCCATAAGACCTATCTGTGTTGGTGCGACGTAAAGCAAATAGTGAAAAAAAAATATCCTCCCCATACCTCGTTATCACCATCCCACATTCAGACGCGCAGGCCTGCACATGGCGAGCCGAACATGTCCTCGGACACTCCCGGCACTAAAAGCCATACGACATTTCAATATTAGTAAGAATATTCGTCTACTTCATTTAAGACTTCGTTTCCTAATGTGATGCACCATCTGACTTCGTTCGTCTGCGCTTCATTACTTTTGTTTGAGATTTATATTTTACCCACGACTCCGTCCATACCATCCAGCAAATTCTCCAAATCCTCTGCAGTCTCCGATAAAATAACGCTATCGTCGGCAAATCTCAGGGTTTGTTTTCTTCTCCTTCGATTGTGATTCCCTTTCCAAATTCCTCTTTGATATCCTTTACTGCCTCTTCTATATAAACACTGAAAAGGAATGGGGACAAACTGCAACCTTGTGACGTACCCACTTGGCCCACAGATGTATGACAAAATTATAACGTGGCGGGTCACTTTAATATTAAAATAAATAAATGATATGTCATTGTTTCTCCATAAACAGTATCCCAAGGGCGTCAGTCTTCAAACTTATGGCTTGAAAACAAAAGTAGATAATTAATAATAATAATACGTAATGAGACTCAAAAACTCCCAGGGGTGAGGTGAAGGGAACACAAATCATTAAGTACACTAACTTGTAATTTAAGGATCATTAATAATCATTTCATAAAATACAAATTAAAACAGCTATTTATTAAGATGAAAAACGTGACGTAACGGCGTTTTAACGAAATCTGAAATTACGGAAGCAAAATAAAAATTGAATGAAATTAATTTTAAAAGTGAACTGTTGCGCGAAGACTTGCAGTAACTTATGCCTTTAGCTTACCATTTGTAGACTCTGTTATCATGAAGCTGATGATGGGTGGATCTCTCGTGCCGGCTCCGTCCTCTGTTGTTGGATTCCAGTCCTACTTCCTGTCTTTAACACATCCTACTGTACTCCTTACATAAAGTCGTAATGAGTCCTAATTTTAAATGCAAAACCACCATGGGTTATGTTCATGGAGAGAATACACTCGTATTCTTCCGTATTACGGAACAGTAGCGTAGCTAAATTCATAATAAAAGCTCTCCTCCCCTAACTAGTCAAAACCGGTCTCCCGTTGACTACCTTTCGTCATTGAGATAACAAGTCCCAACGAGAGTAACTTTTGAGTACAATATACTCAGATGCGAAGTGAACTAAGTTAAAATTTTCTCCGACGTGCAGACGTAGAATCGTAGTAAGAGTCTCTTCCAAGAGTGAGAATCAGAATGTCCAATAAGAATGTGAATGTGAATAAGAATGCTAATGTCCTCTCCAGCTCTTGTCGGTGGTATATATCGGTTCAAAAGTCTCCTTCCATCAGCCATATCACATGGTCCAGTAAGATTCGAGGTCTCATCCCTTCTCCGATGTATTGCTGTGAATCCATCACGTTGCTTCATTACGTTCATTCACATAGGCTGAACTTTCCCGCTGAAATAAAGCGTCCCGAAGCGGAGTTTGAAAAGTGGGTGTTAATAATGTATCAACTGTCTCTTCATGAGGTAGAGAGGGTAAGGTCTCTCGTAACCTAGATGACGTACTTATCCTGGAATTGGGCTGAAATTAGCCTGCTGACTCTGGTCACCTCACAACGGCTATTGGAAAATTTACTGCAAGTTATAAATATGCATGATGTTGAAATACTTTACCGAATAATTTGTTCGTTCAGAATACGTTATAGCCGCGATACAAATAAATGAAATGATGATTGAAATGGATGATAAAAACCCTATATATATATACATATTGATTTAAACATGACCTATCAGTGATTAAATATACACATCTTATCAATTAATTTCATAGTTCAATAATTAAAAACATGCAGTGATGTCCCAAACATCACAACCTTGCCTCACTCCTTTCTGAATTGCTGTTTCTTTTTTCAAAGCCCTCGCGTATTAGCACTGCAGACTGATTTTTATACAGATTGTAAAGAGTTCCGATAAATCGAAAGAAGAATGAGGAGCCTGTCACGAGTAATGCCAGGACTCATCAAGCCATGCTACCTACTTGAGGGCCCTGAGGCCTTCTAGTCGGCCATGGGATACCCCACGGGGGTTGAGCGAGATCTAATCTACTGAAACCTTATTTTTTGAGACCAGAGTGAGGTCATTTTTTTCACTGAACAGCTGATACCAATTCCTGGAATAATGTACTGTACCTACCTACTTTAGACTGAAACAACTCATTAACATAACTTAGGCCCATTTCTGTAATATAACACGTGACATTTGGTAATATTACTTATTTCGTTTTGCAGCGGCGGAGGTGGTGGAGGAGGTTGGAGTATGGGCGGCGGCGGTGGAGGAGGCGGAGGTTGGAATGGTGGTGGAGGTGGAGGGGGCTGGAGTGGAGGCGGCGGGAGCAGTAAAGGAAAGGGGAAAGGTGACAACTCGACGGCAATGTCAGCGCTAACTCTGCTGGCTTTTCTCTTCTTCCTCAACATTTTGCAGGTACGTAAAGTGAAGTGATTGCAAAAAGTGTCATCATCCTCCTCTTAGTGATCATTGCTGAAAATGAAAACCTACAACCTGTTTTCCAGTCAATGACCAGGTCAGGGATGTAATGAATGAACCATATATAGGCTACTAGTACGACGGGGTCGCCACTCCCTAAGTGATTTATTAATGACTGATAAATGCTATGAAATGATAATGCAGAGAGAGTGTTGCTGGAATCAAAGATGACAGAAGAAACCGGAGTACCCAGAGAAAAACCTGTCCCGCCTCCGCTTTGTCCAGCACAAATCTCACATGGAGTGACCGGGATTTGAACCACGGTATCCAGCGGTGAGAGGCCGACGCGCTGCCGTCTGAGCCACGGAGGCACAGTGATCCGTACTACAACCCCTCAATACCCTCATAACTATACGAAGATATCTATTACCTCCTCTTCCCCTCCTCCAGGTGCTCCGTCTTTCCAGGGTTTTTCCGTTTCTGAACAAGATTTCGTTATTATTTGCTCGGACTGGGCAAGTGTCCTTTTAATAACATATTTCTGCTTCGAAATCAATAAAAGTGAAAAAATGTACATGAAGACAAATTCTCAGCAGTAGGCCTAAGCTTCACTACTTGATTCAGAGCTATGGTGGTAATACTGCAAAAGACATATCGTTACCATCCTGTTCACGTCCGCTTCCCGTTCAATTTTCGAAAACTAGTTATGCACAGAAGTAATACGTGGTAACACAGACAACAAACAATTTTCATGATTTATCAAAGATTCTTTCAAAGAAAAATGGAAGTCTTCACAATGACATCAACAGGTGTATTTGAAGAAACGGGAAGGGTTAAGCCGGGTTCAAATAAACACAGGGCACATTCTATTGTATGCAGAAAGGCGGCGCCCGAAGAGATCTGAACAGCGTTGTCAGCACAAAAGACATAAGGAACAGGAAAGACTAAGCTCAGAAAATGAAAGACAAATTCTCTAATCATTTTGCCAGTTAATCATGAAACTACACTAGTCCACCTTATAATGAACCAATGACCAACAAGTAATCTGGAAACAACATTAATTGTTTTATCTGTGTAGTGTTAATTCAGAATTACAAGAAGTGTTTTTTTTTTTTTTTTTTTTTTTTTTTTTTAGAGAAAATTATGTCACTACACGTAACTCGTGCAAGTTTTCTTGAGCGCTCGGCTCTCTAGCCCTCACTCGGTAAAATTCGGTCGACATCGTATGCGGAGCTAGCAACACTGAAACGTGAAGTGCGCTTTGACTATCCGGACATCTCGTGGATTTACTAAAAAGCTTTCAATCTTGCCATACTTTCCATGTTAGTGTGCTATGTTATGGTGTTAATAGTTTGGTTTCTGTCGTTCACTTGAAGTGATTGAGTGAACAGGATAATCAATATTGCTGAATCAATATCAACTGCATCACATACAAGCTTCGAACTCCTCCTCGAAGAAGTCCTCGTTCAATCGTGCACAGCAAAGGCAGAAAATGAATAGCCAACGTGGCAGACTTTCAAAAACGTAAAACAAACATTCAACGCTCGCGATAAGCAAATGCACTGGCGGAAAATGAACTCCCAACACAAAGAAGACACTAGTTTAGAGGAATGCAATTTTGACTAAGCAATTGCTTAGGTAAAATATATTCTAGTTAACTGAAGTTTCTAGGTCACATGTTCAAGTATACGCGAGAAGATACGCAACATGACGGTACATTAGTGACCACTGTAGTCGTCATGATTTGAAATGCAAGCATGTAAACGTACATGCATTGTGTCATACAGGTGCCTATATGTTACTTTATGGGATGGATCCAGTTAGTTCATTTGCTTGAACTAGTTCATTCGATACCGTTCGTCGCCTTGAGTCGTTCAAATGAACTAGTTCAAATGAATGAGGTAGTTCACGAGGTGACGTCATAGAAACAGCTTTCGCGGCACTTCGTTCAAATAAACCAGTTAGTTTATTGTGAGCACGAGCAGAAAACAGCTACTCAGTGCCGCCGCCAGTTTGCCTAAGTGGAGAAATGGTATCTACGAGAGACGAATAGACAGATGAATGAAAATCCACAGCCTGTTTCCAGGCATTTGACCGGGTCAGGAATGGAATCAATTAAGCCCCCATCTAGCGGCGAGGATAGGAATTGTGCCGGCTGCCGAAGCCTGTCGCACTCCTCTGGGGCAATGATTAACGACTGACAAATGAAATGATATGATATTGGATGAAATGAAATGAAATGTCGTATGGCTTTTAGTGCCGGGATATCCCAGGACGGGTTCGGCTCGCCAGGTGCAGGTCTTTTTATTTGACACCCGTAGGTGACCTGCGCGTCGTGATGAGGATGAAATGATGATGAAGACAACACATACACCCAGCCCCCGTGCCACTGGAATTAACCAATTAAGGTTAAAATCCCCGACCCGGCCGGGAATCGAACCCGGGACCCTCTGAACCGAAGGCCAGTACGCTGACCGTTCAGCCAACGAGTCGGACACATGATATTGGATAGTGTTGCTGGAATGAAAGATGACAGGGAAAACCGGAATACCCGGAGAAAAACCAGTCCCGCCTCCACTTTGTCCAGCACAAATATCACATGGAGTGACCGGGATTTGAACCACGGAGTCCAGAGATGAGAGGCCGACGCGCTGCCGGCTGAGCCACGGAGGCTCGCACGGACAGACTAATAACGTGATAAGCTTTCTAATTTTGTATACTCCTTCTCCCTCAGTTGAGAAGTGTGAGAGGAGATGTGCTCTCATGTGGCCATTAACACGGCACGCCATTGGCCAATCGCGTACGAGCTTATTTTGTCGTTCAAATGAACGAGGTAGTTCACTTGTGCTGCCTTCATGGAAACAGCTCACGCGGCACTTCGTTCAATGAACGAACTCGTTCAAATGAACGAGGTAGTTTATTATGAGCTATCTTAACAAGAAGCACTAGCGGCGCGAGTTAGTACGTACATTTTACAATAGATAGTGCTTGCTTAGGTCTTCGTCATCCCTTAAAATGAATGACAAACCATATAGCCTTCGACCGCACCCCACCTCTTACGCTGTTTAAAGCTCAGCGGTTCGAGGGGCGTATGAATCAGATGTTTGAGAGAGAAGAAGCTAATTACCGGTTTTTACATGGGAAAACATTTCTATAAGACGATAATTGTCCTTTTTAACTGTTAAAGAGCTGGGGAAGACGAACCCCGTGGAAACGACCTGTTAATAAGGAATGTTCCTGGATAGCTAACTAATATTACAATGTTAGATATAAGTCTTTTCAAGTAGGAACTCTATAAAACCAGAGTTTTTCCTTAGGCCGGATACTACACTCATCAGAGTGGGATGTGTCAGGCCCTACCCACTGACGGTAGGATACACTAGTGCCCAAAAGTTAAGCATAATCAATAAACGAGGCCATAACGCCTGATACGAATGTCAGACGGATTGCTGAACAAACGGAAGCTGAATCACACACCATTTGTCACACAACTTGTCCGAGAAAAAAACAACAACAGTGTCACAAAGGTTCTGATAGCTAAGGTACACCTTTGACAACAACTAACAAAACTTGGCAATGTCTTCCACAACAAAATATGCTGTTAATAGGATGTATGGTTACCCCTAACGGCCACACATGCTTCGCAGCGACATGGCATGCTCTCTATCAGATGGTCTAAGAGCTTTTGTCGATCCCATTCCTCCGAAAGGACAATGCAGAGGTCTTGGAGGGTCCTTGGTGGAGGCTAACGGGATGCAATTCGCCTCCCCAATGACCCCCAGGCATGTTCTATAGGATTAAGATCCGCAGACCTCTCTGGCCAGTCCATGGGATGAATATCTTCCCCAGCCAGAAATTCATCCACCAGAGCAGCGCGGTGCGGTCGGGCATTATCATCCTTAAAAGGAAGTCTGGAGCAACACCTCTGAAGAGTCGAACATGTGGTCTCAGTACCTCATCCCTGTATCTCCGAGCGTTAACAGTGTTCCTCGGACCACCCATGAAGATGTGCAGGTCCGTACGGCCATTCAATATGATGCCACCCCACACCATGACGCCAGCACCACCATACTGGTCCCGCTCCACGATGTTCCTGTGGTTGTATCGGCTACCCGGTTCTCTCCAGAGTAATGTGCGACGAGAATCCGTCTGCAAACTGAAGCGGGATTCATCTGTGAAGAGCACATGCCTCCATTCATTCAATGTCCAATTTCGATGTTGACGGCTCCACAGTAAACGGGCCCGTTTCTGTGCTGGAGTGAGCGGGGCGCACACCGCTAGACGTCCGGCAAACAGCCCTGCTGTTCTGAGCCTCCGGTACCCGGCAACCCCTGAGACGGCTGCAACTTTTGATATGCTCTGTTGGTATGTGAAATCTAATTCTCTCAATATTTCCATTACTATTATAATGTATAAGGGGAGTCATGACTGAAATTATGAACTATATTTTTATGTCTATCACCGTCTAATTTTAACCACTACTACATACATCTCATTAGACATCATCTCACATGGGTCAGGACATACAGTGAACGAGAATAGGAATCGTTTCACAGGAAAAAAAAGGGTTGAGCAGCTATTATTTCTGAACAGTAATATCTGAACTGTTTAACGCCCCCCCCCTCCAATTTACTGTTACGGTTTTCAGGGACGTCGAGGTGCCCTAATTCTATCCCGCAGGATTTCTTTTACGTGCCAATAAATCTTCTGACAAGAGGCTGTCGTACTTGGGCACATTGAAATGTATGAGCGTTTCCTATGTGGTATGAATAATACGTCTTTAAGAGTTTCGTAAGTTGGAAGGTTCTCGATAGTCATTTACGTTGGACAAAATAGCAGGAGTTTTGACTGGCGAGTCTGGATGGTGAGAGGTAAGCTTCTGTGGACTGATTGGTTACCTCGGGATTAGACCGGGGCCAGCTTCGCCCTCCTCGAGGAAAACTTTCGTCGTCTTTCGCTTCTCACTTGTCCCGCAAGTCAGACGTACTTTGGCGATCCTCCCACCTAGGATGGCCTGCCTTGGGGTAAGCGCTGTTGGTTTCATTTCCACCTTAATTTAAATTCATGTTTGTTTTTCTTTTCACATAGTAGTTTGCCCCTACTCGCCCTGACTCGTCACTCAAATTATTAAGATGCCTTAGCTTTTCAGCTGGGTCTGCCTATTTGATTTTGTAGGCATTCCGCTTTTCTCTTGGTTTTGTAAATACTGTAATTAGTAGATTAATTTTATTTCCCTCTACCCCACACCAGAATTTTTTTTGGTGTGAGAGTAAGTTGAACTGGCCTCTGCGTCAAGTTTAAGTATTTCTGATTTCCATCTTGTTTCTATTATGTAGCACGATTATTTGAAAGCGCTGTTAATTTTCACTTAATGCTGTATTTTTAATATCATGTGGTTCTTATTACCTTTAAACGTTGTATTCTGGAAGTTGCATTATGTTAAAGTATCTTTCCCTTAGCCTCTTTGACTTACGGGAATAGTCCTTGGTAAATTACGTCTAACCTTGTTGGTCTTGAGATATGCTAACCTGATTTTTGGATTGATGAATTTTATTTTGTGTCGTTTGTTTTGGGAAAATATCAACAGATCACCGTTGATTTCTTTTCTAGTCCGCAACTCACATCTCCCCATGGTCCCGGTAAGGTTCCCACGCCCGTTTCCACATCCATCCTTATAGTTGTCAAGTTGAACAACCTGATTTTCATTAGTTTATTTCTGGATGCAGTTTCAGCTGGTGTTTTGGTTTGTCTTACAGCTATCCAAAATCCATGTAATATAAGTTTTGTTATTATCATTACACATGTATCGTGTAACTGGATCCCGGTTACACTACTTTCAACATCCTTGCACTTCTCCTTCAGCCATTCTTCCTTCGCTGCCCTGCACTTCCCATCCACTTCATTCTTTAATCATCTGTATTCTTTTCTGCCCTCTTCATTTCTAGCATTCTTGTATTTTCGTCGTTCATCGATCAGGTATAGTATCTGTTGAGTTATCCATTGATTCTTAGTTGATCTTTCCTTTCTTCGTAACATCTCTTCAGCAGCCTTACTGACCTCATTCTTTATGACTGCTCATTCTTCTTCTACTGTGTTTCCTTCAGCTTTTCCATTTAGTCCTTGTGTAACATGTTCCTTGAAACAATCCTTCACACTCTTTTCTTTCAACTAGTCTAGATCCCGTCTCCATAGACTCTTCTTCAATTTCTTCAACTTCAGACGGCATTTCATGACCAACACGTTGTGATCAGAGTTCACGTCTGCTCCTGGGAAAGTTCCGGAATCCAACACCTGGTTTCTGAATTTCTGCCGAATCATAATGAAGTCTATTTGATACCTTCCAGTGTCTCCAGGTCTCGCCCATGTGTACAGCTGTCGTTTGTGGTGTTTGAACCAAGTATTAGCAAAGACTAAATTGTGATCGTGATTGTGATTGGTGCAGAAATCCGGTGACTATTAGCAATGTTAAAAGTAGGCAGGTTTGGAGCATCTTATAATTACAAGTGAAATTGGAATAATATGCGACACATCTGATTACTTACGTTCTTGCCTGCCCAAGAGTGATTGGCTCGAAACGCATTTTAATGTTGTCGGCTGACTGGAAGTGAACTGTGGAGGCCGTGTGTGAAGAAAGCTAGTTTGAAGGGAGAGTAGGGGAGGGTTGAATCCAGTGGGCGGGGAGCGAGTTTGTAGAGGTTTGTTGTGAGGCTTGTTCAAGGAGAAACTGTTGAGTAATGCCTCGAAACGCACATTCACAGTTTCCGAAATTTCATTTAAATAGTGAGCAGAATTGCATCTTTGGTCAATATTAATGAAGATTTTTTCTAAGATGTTAAGTAAACTGCCCTTATTATTAAGTTTTCCTTAAAGATGCAATGCATTTTTCTACAAAAACTGGTATTTTATACTCCCAGGTCAAATCGACATTGCGCGACCCATTACGCAACTCTTTTGACGCGACCCCTCGCGAGTTAAGTAAACAAGCACGTATGAGGCAAATATTGTTCAGACTGTGTTCTATTTAATACTTTCGTCCATTTGTTTCACTCTCTTTGGTTGGTTGTGAAAATGAACGCTGAAACGGCAATCTTCTCCTTCCCCTACCACCACTTCCCTGCAAAGTCAGAGCTCAACAAAACTTGTACAAATAGTAGGCTACTGCTAATTTTGGTCAAAATCTGCTAATCCTATGATATCCAGTCTCTCTTAAGTTGCGGAATGGTGGTAATTATTTCTTTAACACTAAGTACAACTGTTAACACTAATCAGAGGAAAAAATGGAAAGATCGGACACTTCGAGAAATTAAGGTATCGGCCAAAGAAAGACAAGGGCGTCGAAGGGCGTGAAAATGAAAGGCTCCCTAGTCCTCGCAAACCTAATGACGTCGGATTCGGAAAAAAAAAAAGTCGGATAGGATAGATAACAGTGAGCAGCCTGTCACAAGTGAGTGGAAGCAATGTCAGGACTCAGCTAAGGGTCCCGTGGTTGGTAACCGACGCTTCCAAGTTAAGTACCCCTGGGTCCTCTCTTAGTCACCTCTTAAGACAGGCAGTGGATATAGTGGATGTTATTCCACCATCCCCACCAACTGGGGGATTATCTTGCCGGACAATACCCTGGCAAAAGTTCTATTGTTCTGTGAATGGAATAGCTATTTTGTTCAGGATTTATACTTCAAAAAGTCGACTTTCTTATGATAGTATTTACGTAAGTATAAGTGATAAGTATAATTTAAAGGGCATTTATTAAAATAATATAGAAGTATTCTTCAGCAAATGTTGTAAATTATATTTCTTTTTTTTTTTATGATTTCTACTTTTCTGTATCATCACTGATCACGTTTTGTTACTTAGACGTTAAATGTTATTAATACTCTACTACTTGCTAACTATCCCTAAAATAACTATACCTAAAATTCGTGTCATATTTTTTCGTATTCTAGGTCATATTTAGAGGCATGATTTTTTTCGCACTAATTTATGTTCGATTTCGCGAAAAGGAAACAAATTTTCACGTTGTTTCGTGAAATAGGACTGACCCTATCGCTTTAATTTCGCGTTAATCCTTAAGTTATTCATAAAAGGTTTCATTCGTGAGACTTGTGAATTATTTACGGGAAAAATAGATAAAGAGAAGCAATATTGATAATCATTCATTATTCCTTATATAATATTGTTTAGTACTATAATATAGCCCTAATTAAGATTACATAACAAATTACTTTTCGCCCTACATGGCCATAGCTTTCACCCTATCCACACCATTGAGGAATTTTATACAATATTAATGCGAAGAGATACTTCCGTCGAACTGAGAAATCTTATTTTGTCTTCTGTTTCCCTTGACATACGTGATATTGGAATACGGTTTCAAAATCGTTATTTTAACAATTTTGCTGCATTTTCACACTTATCGCAAAATGAGTAAATTTCGCTTTAAACTGACCATGTCGCTTTAATACGCTGTAATTCGCGAAACCAAAATCATTAATTTCTTAACCAGGATCATATGATTCGTTAAAATATCTCAGTTACTTCAAAATATGTTTTAACGCGTTTATCGTTAATGCGACATCATGCCTCTAGTCATATATTAACGTTTTAGGTCATATTAAGCTAGTCTGAGGACATATTTAGCTAGTTCAAGGTCATATTTAGCTATTTTAGGTCACATTTAGGTAATTTTAGGACACATTTAGCTAGGTTTAGGTCACATATAGCTAGTTTTAGGATATATTTAGCTAGTTCTTAGGACATATTTTGTTAGTTTTAGGATATATTTAGCTAGTTTTAAGGACATATTTAGCTAGTTATTAGGTCATATTTGCTTGCATATTTTGTAGTTCTTTATGTCTTTAATTTACTAACCTTACCTATTACTTATGAAACAAGCACTGTTTTCTCTTTGTTCTTTAGAACTGTCTCAAGGACAGCATGGCAATGCAAGCAACGACGCCAGCGACAATGATGATGGTGGCGATGCCAGCTATGACAACTGGAGGTCCGATGAACACTCGCTTCAGACGATCGGATGATAGAAATGGCCTCCGCGGGGACTTGGGGACGGACGACAAGACTGAAGAAACGACAACGGAGATTCCTGCCTTGGATATCACAACTTCCACAGCACAACCAAACCAAGAAGAAAACCGGAGGATGTTAACTCCACCCACTCCTGTTAAGAAAGAAAATGGTCACTACCAACATGACAGCAGTACACGTGTACCTCTTGAGGATGACTGGTTCAAAGAACAGATTCATTCGCATACAAAGTCAGATTTCGAAGAACAGAAAGAATCTTCCACGGAGACTAAAAAAGAGGGCTCTGATATTATTAACACATCAACACCAGCAGTTCAGCCAATGGACCCTGCACAAGTAGGATATTATCGTCAGGCGAGAAGTCACTTCAAAGAAACACCTGGAGGGATTTGGAAATTTTGGGCTGGAGAAAGCAACCAGCATTACCATATAAATAACATCCAAGACAATTACCAAACAACAAACGTAAAATCCCATAGCCTGTTTGAAAAGCATCATGTAACCACCGAGGCGACAGAAATATCCTTGCAGGATGCAATCGAAGAAGACAAAATTATGGATGTTGAGGAGTCTTCTTCACCTACAACTCAGCGATTAGATGAAGATGAAAGTGGAAGTCTAAAATCGGTGGCAAACGCAGATGATCCTAAAACTGATCACAAGAATTTGAATGATCCCATGTTGCCGAATGAAGTTCAACATATTCCAAATGATGATGCGCCCCAAGATCAATATATTGAAGCCAGAGATAAATCAGACACTTCATACCGTTTTGTAACCGATCAAGACGACGAATTAGAGAATGAAATTTCACCTGACAATGATGGATTTGTGACCGGGTGGGGTGGGGGGTTAGAAGATGAAGAAATTGAATCGACTACGGACGATGAGACCGAGGAAGAAAGGGACTTGCCGAGTACAGGCCGAGGTTCAGTATGGACGGAGGTCACTTTGGGCGGATTGAACGATGTTTCTTGCCACAGTCTTCTAGTATGTGAAGTGTACCGGCTGGCAGAGCGCTGGGGTGCATCTGGCACGTGGATCGCCTCGGGATTCAGGTAAGCGTACATTAGTTACCGTTTTTTTCTTTTTCTTTTACGGGTTGGAATAGGCCAGATACGAGAGAAACATAGGCTGGCGGTGCTGGTGCAATTATACCAGAAAGTACAACTGGATAACCAAACTCTCGTAACACTAATCAGAGGGAAAACTGAACAGGCCCCACCCTTCGAAAAAATGACGATATCAGTAAAAGAAAGGAAAGGACTAAAGAAGGGCGTGAGCTGGGCTGAATGGCTCACATGGTTGAGGAACTGGCCTTCTGACCCCAATATGGCAAGTTCGAACCTGGCTAAGTCCGTTGGTATTTGAAAGTAATCAAATACATCTGCTTTTCGTGTCGGTAGATTTACTGGCACGTAAAAGAACTCCTGCAGGACTAAATTCTGGCACCTCGGCGTCACCGAAAACCGTAAAAATCGTTAGTGGGACGTAAAGCAAATATACAATCAAAGGTAGAACAAGGAAGGTTGCACCAGGTGGAATGGTTGGTACCTATATGTATGTATCCGCAGTTACGAACACATTTTGTTGATGGTGTGAAAATGAACGAGTCAGTATGGGCAGCTAAAACTTACGATACTGCCACCTAGTGGATCATTTACAAAACATGAGATAAATACCCGCCTCGCAGTTCGCGGCTATTCCTTGTTATACCGGAGGGGTTGACGCACTCTGTGAGGATGTGAACCACGGTGAATTCGGCACACTGGGGAAGAGGGAGGGGTGTTCTTTCTTTAGGACTTATGAGTGCTTAGATTCACCTATAACATACACTCAGCCTACATAAAACTACGGCCTCTCTCCGTGAAAACCTGAAAAAGGACCACCACAAAGCAGCTGTTAATTACTCTCACCGAAAACCGTAAAAGTTCTACAAGCAGTATAGGAGGACTTCAAACCAATATCCTCTTGGAGATTTGATATTTATAGTTCTACCTCTTCAAGATTATACTTTTCAACGATTTCACCCACCGAGCCCGCAAGTTTACTGACTTCGACAGAAGCTAATGGGTTTTTGATTAACATAACTACTGCCTCAAGATTTGAAACTGATAAAATCTATTGTACAAAATTATGTTTTTAAGATACTGGATGAATGGAAACAGACTTCATGCACCACCGCTAATAGTTCCCACAACTCATTGTAAATATGGAAAATGTGAAAAACAATTCTATTTTAAATGTGCAATTCATAGTTTGATTTTCTTTTGGAAAGCATTTACAGCACTTATCATGCCTGAGATATTCCATGTCATTCGAGATTCAACTCGTTTCATTTGGAAGTAAAAAGGAAATGAAATAGCGTATGGCTTTTAGTGCCGGGAGTGTCCGAGGAAAAGTTCGGCCCGCCAGATGCAGATCTTTTGATATGACTCCCGTAGGCGACCTGCGCGTCGTGATGAGGATGAAATGATGATGAAGACGACACATACACCCAGCCCCCGAGCCAGTGAAATTAACCAATTATGGTTAAAATTCCCGACCCTGCCGGGAATCGAACCCGCGACCCCTTGACCAAAGGGAAGTACGCTAACCATTTAGCCATGGAGCCGGACATTTGGAAGGGATATCTGCCAAGAAAGCTACATCTGACAGTCATACTATATTATCAAATTCTTCGCAATACTGTCCGTCAGATCATTCAAGGGATGTTGTTGTTGTTTGAGTCATCAGTCCATAGACTGGTTTGATGCAGCTCTCCATGCCACCCTATCCTGTGTTAACCTTTTCATTTCTACGTAACTATTGCATCCTACATCTGCTCTAATCTGTTTGTCATATTCATACCTTGGTCTACCCCTACCGTTCTTGCCACCTACACTTCCTTCAAAAACCAACTGAACAAGTCCTGGGTGTCTTAAGATGTGTCCTATCATTCTATCCCTTCTTCTCGTCAAATTTAGCCAAATCGATCTCCTCTCACCAATTCGATTCAGTATCTCTTCATTCGTGATTCGATCTATCCATCTCACCTTCAGCATTCTTCTGTAACACCACATTTCAAAAGCTTCTATTCTCTTTCTTTCTGAGCTAGTTATTGTCCATGTTTCACTTCCATACAATGCCACGCTCCACACAAAAGTCTTCAAAAACATCTTTCTAATTCCGATATCAATGTTTGAAGTGAGCAAATTTCTTTTCTTAAGAAAGCTCTTCCTTGCTTGTGCTAGTCTGCATTTTATGTCCTCCTTACTTCTGCCATCGTTGGTTATTTTACTACCCAAATAACAATATTCATCTACTTCCTTTAAGACTTCGTTTCCTAATCTAATTCAAGGGATAACGCAATAATAAGCAAGAAGTCCGCCTCTGTGGTGCAGTGGTTAGCGTGATTAGCTGCCACCCCCGGAGGCCCGGGTTCGATTCCTGGCTCTGCCACGAAATCTGAAAAGTGGTACGACGGCTGGAACGGAACCGTAAAAGTCGTTAGTATTTATCTCAGGTTTTGTAAATAGGCATAAATGATCCACTAGGTGGCAGTATCGTAAGTTCTAACTGCCCATACTAACTCGTTCATTATCACACCATCAACACAATTTGTTCGTTAGCTGCAACACCACTCGCGCAAGTTATCCCTAGGGGATAGTCGTTTCGCCCAACTATGGATCACATTATTCCTACTGATTTCTTCCTTTAATATTTGTCCCGTACAATTACATTTTTTTCTTCAATCCACGTCTTGCCTGGTTTTAAGCTTACGCGTTTCTTGAAAACTCTCGATGTGCTTTAAGTTCATCCTGAGGGGGTTACTCTCTCGAATTACATCAGGTGTAATCCACGCTTCCTGTAAGTCACCACCACTTTGAACCAGTCCCTCTTGGTTTTCTTTCCTAGATACTCCGTAAAGAGCCTGCCTGTCAATCTTGTTGACTCATTCATAAAAAGTGACCATAAAATCCAAACGTCGTCCTCCCGAACACGTTTATAATTTTTCCACGCGTGCTCGTGGCTGAGCCGACTTCTGTGTTGACCGTTTTGTCATTACTATTATCAGGCTAGGATTTTGATGACATGCCATCTTTTAATTGGTTCTCAACGGGCATTGCTAACTTGTACAGAAATCATGATCATAGTTCCCAAATGGTAGAATAGCTAATTTATTAGGTCATTCTTTTTGTCATTTTGTACTTTTGGGTCATTTTCTAAAATTATACGTTAGTATTTGTTCATTTTATGGAATTTATTAGGCTATTTTATACTTTTTGAATCATTTTCATACATGTTTGAGGATTTTGAAGCATTTACACGTGTATTATTGGATATTATCGCAACTTTAAGTGAGGATAAATACGGAGACTCGAGAATCTTCACAACGCTTTGTCAATCTGGGGACTGTGGTGGTGATTATTGTTTTAAGAGGAAGTACAACTAGGCAACCATCCTCTATTTAACACTAATCGCAGAGAAAGTACGGAAGGGGTCCGACACTTCGAAAATGAAAGTATCGGCCAAAGGAAGACAAGGGCCACGAAGGACATGAGAATGAAAGACTCCCTAACTATCGTAACTTAATATTGTCAGGGTTGGAAAAGAACAAGAGTTGACCAAGGGAGGTCGGAGGTGGTGGTGGTGATTATTGTTTTAAGACGAAGTACAACTAGGCAACCATCCTCTATATAACACTAATCAGAGGGAAAAACGGAAAGGGCCCGACCCTTCGAAAAATGAAGATATCGGCCAAAGGAAGACAAGGGCCACGACTCCCTAGCCCTCGCAAACCTAATAGCGTCGGGGTCGGAAAAGAACAAGAGTTGACCAAGAGAGGTCGGATAGGATAGATGAAAGTGAGGAGTCTGGCACAAGTAAGTGGAAGCAATGCCAGGACTCAGTTGAGGGCCCCGTGGTCGCCAACCCACGCTCCAAAGTTCAGAGCCCCTGAGGCCCCTTTTAGTCACCTCTTTGACAGGCAGGGGATACCGTGGGTGTTATTATACCGCCCCCACCCACAGGGGGAAGGGAGGTCGGATAGGATAGATGAAAGTGACGAGCCTGGCACAAGTAAGTGGAAGCAATGCCAGGACTCAGCTAAGAGTTCCGTGGTCGCCAACCCACGCTCCAAAGTTCAGAGCCCCTGGGCCTCTTTTAGTCGCCTTTTACGACAGGGAGGGATACCGTGGGTGTTATTCTACCCGCCCTCACCCACAGGGGACTAAAGAAACTTTGTTCACCACTTCTTGGAATTTTCCACATTCCAGGAGAGACATCTCCAATAGGAGAAGACCTCCTCGTGAACAGTCAAGATTTTCTTCTGAAGTCGTGGAGCAAAGTTCTCTGCGAACGTAAATAATTTTACCTTGTTTTCTTGATACTGCAAAAGCCCAAAAACTTATTATAATGTCTGTATAATAAATATAGGCTATACCAACTCGATTAGTAAACTAATTGTATGTAAAATTTCATTTAACAATTATAACGTTTTTTTTTAAGTTTTCTAAACGGGCGAGTTGGTCGTGCGGTTAGGGGCGCGCAGCTGTGAGCTTGCATGCGGGAGATAGCGGGTTCGTATCCCACTGTCGGCAGCCCTGACGATGGTTTTCCTTGGTTTCCCATGTTTTACACCAGGCAAATGCTGAGGCTGTACCTTAATTAAGGCCATGGGCGCTTCATTCCCATTCCTAGGTCTTTCCCATCCCGTCGCTATAAGACCTATCAGTGTCGGTGCGACGTAAAGCAAATAGAAAAAAAAGTTTTTGATCATTTTACTAGATTTTTCCGTCATTTTATAGATCATTTAAAAACATTTTTAGGTCAGCAAAATCCTGATCCTGATTATTATAATGTACCATCTTCCATTTCCTGAATCTCCTCCTCATTAAAGAGTTAACGCACTGACACTTCACTAAGACATCCTATTTCTTTCAGGGTTCCTGATGTTGCAGTTTAGTCTTCTGAACTCAATCAGTTAATATACTGTATACTTCTCCATCTGAGTGCTAACGCATTTCTTAATGTTTCAGTGAAGTGTTGCTGTGGATGTCGACAGACAAAAACCGGTTCCTTCTAAAACAAGCGGTGGAAGACGCTGAGGATGGCGCTGGATGTGGTCAACATATTCAGAGTTGTGGGGAGGCGACGCAAGGGCGGTCTCTACTACCTTTGCTAGCAACTCTCGTAGATCAATTTTGGTAAAAATCAGTACCAGACTGTGCGATCTTTCGTTATAATCAGGACCCTGTTTCTTAGGGTTTAAAATGCTCGCGTTATAAGCAGTTCGTTCTATTTGTGTTCCGGTTCCACGCGAATCGAACTACAACCAAACGCAATATCCAACTGATGAATAAACAGACATATCACATGTCTTCAAGAGAACAGCTCGTTATATAGGCCTTGCGAAGGGGACAAGGAAAATTCATATTCATTTTAAAGATCCGCTTTCAACCAGGGGTGTTCTATAACCGGTACGCAGAGCAAATTTCATCAGTCGGCTGCATTAACGTCAAGCACTGATTCTTTAAGTCTGTGTCACTAATAATGTAATTATTCAAGCGGAAATTCTTGTACTTAGAGACGAGCAAAGTGTGAGTCACTATTTCTTGTGAGGAGTCCCCACCCCCTTTCCAAGTAATTACTTGCTTAGCTCTTGATAATCTCTGGCTCTCTTCATCCGTTCAGTCGAGACCGGCTCTGGGTCTTCCTACAGATCACGTGAATTATCTATTAAAAAATTGAAGATATCGCAAAATTGACGACTTTTGGTTACACTTTAAATGATTAATTTCTTCGATATGCAACGCTTGATACGCGTCGAATTCTCTAGGCATGCGTCCTCCCACCAGAAGTATTGTGAAAGAGAACCCGCTTGTTGCTACCTATAGCATAGGTCTAGGTGTACTTTTTTGGAAAGAATAGAAGGAACATTTGCTGTGGAACGGAATTTTATAAACTGGTTGCACTAGACATATCTAAAACATCGTGGAACAGACAAAAGGACCACTGCTACTAACTCCGCTAGCAGCTCTCCCAGAAACATTCCTGTGAAAACATAATCCTGTGTATCATAGTATTTTTTTTAAAGAGCCAGTTTTACAGATTTGAAAGGGGTTGGTTCTTTGTAGTGAATTTTTAGAATGATATTCGTGATCGAAGTGATTCTTTATGAACTGTATTTATGAATGAATATTTATTCAAGTGTGTGTGTTTAAACTCGGGTAAGTGTTTAGTTCTTTATAATTTTAATAAATTTGGTTGTAAAGGGGTGGACGATACTGTGTTTTAAGAAATGATATAAATATTCTTAATGGCATTTCATACAGAATACGTCATAGGTGGAGGCAAATATTAGTCATTCTGTTCGTGTTTGTTCTACAGGGTTGACGGTTCAAGGTAAAATATGTAGATGTTAATTTTGTGACTTGTGTTTAGTTTCTTTTGTAATAGGATGTTGCAGAGGTACTGGATATGCAATTATTAATGAAACAAGTCATGAAATACAACATCACAAAGGAGAAGTTCAAGATCTCTTACTTAAGTTATTATTCTACGTAAACAGAACAATGTTTAAGCTGTAAAAATTGCACAACGTGAGAAATGTTCTCTTCATGTAAAAGTTGAATTTTAAATCATTAAATTATAAAATGATGGCATGATTATTAATATAATATCCTGTATTTGTGAACATAGGGCCAAACAGTGTATCTCAAAACATATTTTTTTCAAGAAAGAGCGTCCAATAAATCAGGGATTTGCATCGTGAAGATACTTGATGCAAATATGTGAATAGAATCAGATATACAAAGATGACATGACTGAATGCGAGATACAAGACATGTACTTTCGATCAGAAATATTACAAGAGGTAAAAATAAGTGATTTAAGTTATTGCTTTTCCAACGAAAACTTAAAACGATATACATAATTTTGTTTGAGAAGACGTAACTTGATAATGTTTACTCAAAGCAAAATCTTCTAAATATTAAATTCTTGGCACACAGTCAAAATACATGTTAAGTTATTCACTAATACACAAACAGTGATCGTGGCAAGAAAACAGAAATGGACATGCGTGTTTCTTCACTCACTCAAAATGATACTCTGTACTAATTGTGCACTTTTAACCTGGTGATACTGTCTGGCTCCATGGCTAAATGGTTAGCGTGCTGACCTATGGTCACAGGGGACCCGGGTTCGATTCCCGGCAGGGTCGAGAATTTTAACCAGAATTGGTTAATTGCCCTCGCATGGGGACTGGGTGTATCTGTCGTCTTCATCATCATTTCATCCTCATCACGACGCGCAGGTCGCCTACGGGCGTAAAATCAAAAGACCTGTACCAAGCCTCTCCGGAGGCCACACGCCATTATTGTCATTTACCTGGTGATACTTATCTTCTAGAACTGTGCTAGGAAATAAGGAGTCTGTCGTGGAGAAAAAATATTACCTGGCATATTACCTAAAACCAAGTGCAACGTGCATATTTATTTTATTCGTTTCGACCCTTAGGAACTCAAGTGACATGTTCAGCACGTCTTCGCTCTTCCCAATACCTCTTCATTCTTTCACTCCTATTTCTCTCCGCTTCTGTGATTTGGATCTTCGTCTTAGTATCGGTCCATTTGTGACTTCCGACGAGCTTTTTGTAAACAGATATATCCTGTACAGTCGTTAGTGGATACTTATCTAGTACGCCAATATCCTTTCAATCCTCCCTAACTTCCTTCATCCAGTTATTTCCCTTTGCATTCCATATCTTTTTTGTTAACCTGTTGTCATCCATCCTCATCAAATGTCCCACAAAACTCAACCTTATTTTCGGTAATACACTTGAAATTGGGTCTACATTAACATTTTCCATTCTATGCCCGAGTTAACTAGGATGTCAACATGTCTCCCGCTGTCCCGAACACGAGTTAACTCGGATTTTAAGCAATGCACTCTTCTCCACTTCCGAGTTCAGTCTGAGGCTGTAATTTTGTTGTTCATCAGATGCTTTGCTCAAATGACGGACGATTCATAAATCGCCTCACCGTATTCTGACGATAATTATGAGCCTTGTGTTTTGTTTTCACAGCTGTCTTCTGAGATGGGTGTGCAGAAGTGTAAAGAAAGCCTGAAGGAAGGTTATATTTTAGACATACTAGGAATTTATGATGAGTCTGACTTTTATGAGTATACTGAACACAAGTTGGAGTGAAACAAGCAGTAGATATTTATTACGCCATTGTCAAGTTCTATTAAAAGAACAAAGAGAAAACGATTGCTAACGTTGTCGTTCTTTGGCTGTTCAGTAGCTGTGTAAATACAAGGTATGTTTAGCCTATTTCAAACATTGTCGAAACATCCTGAAAAATAAGGTATTAGACATGCATAAGGCTGAAAAGAACTTGGGAGTGAAAAGGTTAAAAACATTCCACGTCACTTTAGTAAAGTAGTCTCAACGTGTTTACGTCTTGAATGTGCAAACGAGGCAGACTTCGCTTATGGGATCAGGTGCACCTTTACAGGTGAAACGTCCTGCTCTTAACATTAACCAGAGGAAAAATGGAAAAGGTCAGCTCTTCCAAATGAAGGTATCGGCAAAGGAAAGGAAAGAGCAATGAAAGGCGTGAAAATGAACGACTGCCCACGAGGGCCCACGAGAGTTTGAGTCAACATTTGAGCGGCGAAAGCAGTATCTAGGAAATACGCTGCGTTGTTCAGTTCCCTTTATCTGCGCCATGTCACCCTTTCATTCCGGCTGAGTGTTTAATAAAACATGTAGGCCTAATGCGATTTAATAAACTTGACCCGTTACTAAACTCGTGCTAATAATTCAGCATGTAAGATAGTGATGGGATAATCGATTACTTTTAATAATCGAATAACCTCGGTCCGATTATTAAAATAATCGAATACCGTAAATGATCGAATAAAATAATCGAATGAGTTTCATATATCATCAAATACAGTAAAGACAATACGCGACATTCTGCGAGATATCGAGGGACAGCTATTAGAGCTCTCTCTAGCGGATTGACCTGAGAACTACTGATTCTGTCATAAGAGCACGTGTATTTGTGTGTGAAGTTTTTGGTGTTATTTATGCGTTTTCAGTGAGTTGACATAATTAAATAGTAGCGTGTGTCATTCCTTGATATCTCCTCTCAACATGAGGGGAAAGATATGTGCTGCGTTTGGCTGCAGTAGCTATGAAGTAGAGAAGAATGCGCAGTCTTTCTTCCGTTTCCCTCGTGACAAGAAAATGCAAGTAATATTGTGTTTGCATATATATTCTTCCAGTGACAGAGAGATTTTTATAGTACTTCATAATCTTCTGACCTGCTCGACCGATATTTTAACTGGCTTAAAATATAATACGCATATTTGATTGTATAGTGCAACAGTTAAACTTCAATACCTTGTGTTGTAGGTGTGATCTGTGGGTTTGATTTAATTCAGGAAAACACATATGCATATGAGTGTGGCCGGTTGTGTTCCAAGTTACCCCATTTGGAATGCGTTGTCAAGTACTGAAGAAAATATGGGTGATTTAAGAAATGTACATATTTTGTTGAAACAATATCATGATGCAAATTTGCTTTACCCTAATGTAATGGCATTATGGCAAGTATTGCTTATAGGGAAAGTTTGAATGTTTTTGAGGCTAAATTTATAGATTTTCTTTCTGTTAGTAGGCTTCAAGTTAAAAGGAAAATTGTCCAGCTCTTAAATGTAAATTCATTAAATCATGTGTGTAAGGAATGTGCCGATATTTTTGTTGACAAATGTTTTAATATGATGATACAATGCTTTTAAATGAGAAAAAAAATCTAGCCGTGAAAGTTCAGGCAGGAATTCTCAAGCTAAAAATAATGCATAAATGAAAGATCAAGCCCTTTCACAGCAGTCCCTTTCACATCTTGATTATATGTCTAATTTCAGTCTTTAAATAATAACCTGTTAAATAATTCTTCATTCATCTATCCAGAATTGCTTTAGCAACTTTGAAGTTAATATCTTAGTAACACTTTCTTTCTAGACGTAATTTATTTATCCATTTCCGTATATACATTTCCATTGATATTTGAATTTAGCGCGAATTTTCATGTCAAACCCCTAGGAACGCCACTTGCGACTTGTCTCCCATTTTAACAAAGCTACATCCGGAAGTGTCGCATAGTGACTCTACTGTATTTGATATCATTCAATTGTAGTTGCGTCATAATCGAATACTTTTAATATTCGAATAAATAATCGAATAATTTTCAAATATTATTCAGTTGTATCGCATAAAATAATCGGATGCGTCATGAATAAAGTTTTCGGTTTAAGTATGTCGGGTGGATAATCGACTGAAATAGGCGAATAGAAAAAACTCTTACGAAAAACAGAAATACGGCTTTTTATGAAATGTGGGCACATGATGCACTAATTATATTAATCTATATGCATTTAAAATAATGGCGTCTGAATGCATGACTCATTCATACGTGTGAAGCATGAGATCTTATTATTTTCGGAATGTTTATCGGACACCGTCCTACTTACAGTTTACAGCTGTCGCTCGAATGAAAATTGAAGTAAATAATCGAAAAAATCGAATGAAAAATAATAATCGAATAAACGATTATAGTTTATTCAAATATCCCATCACCAATTTAAGACAGAACACGTCATTGCCGATAAATACGAGATTTCGTAATCACCAACAAAATCATCAGTTTCCGACAATAACCTCAGGTGGTGGTGGTGTTGGTGGTGGTGATTATTGTTTTAAGAGGAAGTACAACTAGGCAACCATCCCCTACATAACACTAATCAGAGGGAAAAATAGAAGGGATCCGACACTTCGAAAAATGAAGATATCGGTCAAAGAAAGACAAGGGCCACGAAGGGCGTGAAAATGAAAGACTCCCTAGCCCTCGCAAACAACACATTGTATGTCCACAAAAAAAAAAAAAAAAAAAAAAAAACCAACAAAAAAAACAAGGAGTGTTACGCGATAACAATACAATGAATAAATTTTACGAGAAACACTGTGTCCCATTACTCATCACGTTACGATAATAAACCTAACTAAATGTGGTCTCATTTTCTCAATTAGAGCTCTTTAGTACATCCTGGTGAGATTAATTCACAGAGCAATCATGCAATATACGTAGGCCATCTAGAAATTTAGTTGCCCTATTTCTTTTCTAGTAAAGTAAACGTATTTAGCTGGCAAATATGAGCATGTGCCACAGATCTATGACGTAGCAATCATATACCGGCCGAACAAGTCCTGCCTGGTGTCAGTAGGGCAGCAGCAGTGGCTCGAAATGGCTGCTCGTGTTTTTCTCCCGCCGCCTGCGAGGTTCGGTCTGTGATAAAGTTTCTACGGAAATTGCGATGGGCCATTCAAAACAAGAGGCGTGGAATGCTCACTGCAGATGTTGTGCTGATCCATGGTAATGCTCGGCGCTCAGCAGCTGTTCTGTAGGAGTTCAGCTGGCAGATGTTTCATCATGCACCGCACAGTCCTGATCTTGCTCCCTGTGATTTTCATCTTTCCTTGCACCTCAAGAAATTCCTTTCCTCCTGTCAGCATTTTCACACGGACGAAGAGCTGAAGACGAATGTCACACGCTTGTTCCATTCCCAGACAGCAGACTTCTACGACACCGGCATTGTTCCCACGATACGACAAATGTCTCAATTCTATTTGTGATTATGTCGGAAAATAGCGCCAACATTGCTGTTTAGGGTGCCAATAAAGTGTCTCATGTACAGGTAAGTAGGTTGTCCTTTGTTTAAAAATAGAGAAACTTTATTCAGTATTCTCGCCAGAAATTTTCAACTGGGTGGCAGGAATGAGTAGCCGGGCGGGGAATACTACGTAAAAAAAATGAATATGATAAAATGTTAATTTAATTTTAATACCCAAATTGAATTATTTCAGTGTTATTATCACGAACAAGACATAAAGGCACTGTCGGCAGCCCTGAAGATGGTTTTCCGTGGTTTCCCATTTTCACACCAGGCAAATGCCTGGGCTGTACCTTAATTAAGGCCACGGCCGTTTCCTTCCACTTCCTAGGTCTTTCCCATCCCATCGTCGCCATAAGACATATCTGTGTCGGCACGACGTAAAGAAAAAAAAAAAGAAAGGAGTATTTCCTTCTTCTAGTGTTCAACTGCTCGTTCAGTCATATAAAACCGGGCCTTAACCATTTGGTTGCTGTCGAGTGCCATACGGGTTTGTAACGTCGGGCGGAATTGGTAGAGTACTCGCATGCGATTCCACGCTAATACAGACACCGCTCGCGCACGACACTACATAATAATCAAGCTGAACATAGAAACTAAAACGTAATTGATGCAATTATTCTGACAATAACGAAGATTTATCATTTAAATAAACAGTTATTTTTTTTCTTTTGCTAGTGGCTTTTCGTCACACCGATACAGATAGGTCTTATGGCGACGATGGGATAGGAAATGCCTAGGAGTTGGAATTAAGCGACCGTGGCCTTATTTAAGGTACAGCCCCAGCATTTGTCTGGTGTGAAAATGGGAAACCACGGAAAACTATCTTCAGGGCTGCCCCGACAGTGGGATTCGAACCCACTATCTTCCGGATGCAAGCTCACAGCTGCGCGCCCCTAACCGCACGGCCAACTCGCTCGGTAATCAACAGTTCTATAGTATCTACATTTTTATTCGGAACACCTCATGACTGAAATATGTATCAATATTCTGTAAGTAGCACACATCTAGGTTACGTTAACCGGGCGGTCTGTAAAACGGCAGGGCGGTGCGCCCATTAAAATGATCCTAGGGAGAACACTGTTAATTTCTGGATGGCCCTCGAACTTAAAAATAAAGTTCTAACTTTCAAAAACCGCTGTTATAGAAAGAATTGTCCCAATGACTATGTATTCACAGCACAATTCTAACATTCACTTAGACCGCCTCAGACGATTACCCGATGGACTTAGCGCGCTTTCTACAGTACGGCCTGCACATCACGAAGACATGTGCGACGTTTAATTCACACCAAGCCAAAGCCTATCATATTAGTAAAATCCTATAGGTGAAGTTATTTTTGTTCTCGGAGACAATATAGCTATGTTCAGAGTCTCGAATTAGAATAAAGCGAATTGTACATACCTGGTGGAGTACCAAGTACTTCTTGCCACGAGCTTTCCGTCAGGTTCCCTAGAAAGAATGAAACCTTCATTATTTCACTTACAGTGAAAAGAAACCAATATAGTTCAGGTGAGATGTATAAAAACACGAAATGCAGGATATCAAACATTGCAAGCGCACAGATGAAGAACTGCATATCATACGAGCATATCTGCGGATCAGTGGAGAAGTGCCACGGTGCATATCAGACGATCATGGATTCACAATCGGCAGACGTAGACGGATTTTTAAACGGCAGAAGAAAAGTCTATTCGACGCTCCATGTCGGCAGGTAAAATTTACTTATTTATTTACATATTAATCGCATGAATACATGAGCAATAGATATAAAATTACATTATAAATACAAACAAGCCATTGTACAATACTTAATCAGCAAGAGGTTGACAGGTGATGGTGGTGATTATTGTTTAAAGAGGAAGTACAACTAGGCAACCATCCTCTATTAACACTAATCAGAAAGAAAAAATGGAAGGGATCAGACACTTCGAAAATGAAGGTATCGGCCAAAGGAAGACAAGGGCCACGAAGGGTGAGAAAATGAAAGACTCCCTAGGCCTCGAAAACCTAATACCGTCGGGGTCGGAAAGGAACAAGAGTTGATCAAGAGAGGTCGGATAGTATACATGAAAGTTAGGAGCCTGGCACAAGTGAGAGGAAGCAACACCATGACTCAGTTAAAGGCCCTGTGTTCGCCAACCCACGCTCCCTGGGGTGCCTTTTAGTCGCCTCTTACGTCAGACAGGGGATACGGTAGGTGTTATTCTGCCGCCTCCACCCACAGTTGGATAACATGCCAACAGCAGATAAAACATTTCAGTGACCATTACTGGTTAATAAACCAAACCCCATGGCACTACAGCCCTTGAAGGGCCTTGGCCTACCAAGCGACCGCTGCTCAGCCCGAAGGCCTGCAGATTACAAAGTGTCGTGTGGATTACTGGTTAATGCTTGAAAAAAAAAGCAATGGGAGACTACTGGGATAAAGAGATCCAGAACGAAGATAAGAAGCTGAGCGAGAAAGTAACGATTAGCGTGAAAGAAACTGAGAAGCAGATAATTATGACAGAATGTAAGACTAAAAGAACATTACTGAAATTCTGCGACATTATCCAAACACTATCAGTAAATAAATAAATAAATAAATAAATAAATAAATAAATAAATAAATAAATAAATAAATGGGCACAGATAACAAGACATTACAATTAATAAAGGAGACCCCATACTCAAAGGTTAAGTTCATGGGTGAGATATCTGAACCCTTTGAAGTCAAGACAGGAATAAGACAAGGAGTTAGCCTATCCCCATTTCTGTTCAATTGTGTCCTGGACAAGGTCAACAAGAAATGGGAAAAAGTACTCGCAGAAAAAGGCATTAAGGACCATATACGGATAGGGTACAAGAAAGAAAACATCGTAATCAACTGCTTAGCATTCGCTGATGATCCTGTACTGCTGTCAAAGAACATCGAATCAGCTATAATGCAAGTTCACACTTTGGAAGAGCCAGCATTGAAAACCGGCCTGCAGATACCGTTTGAAAAGATGGTGGTGGTGGTGGTGGTGGTGGTGGTGGTGGTGATTATTGTTTTAAGAGGAAGTACAACCAGGCAACCATCCTCTATATAACACTAATCAGAGGGAAAAAATGGAAGGGATCCGACTCTTCGAAAAATGAAGATATCAGCCAAAGGAAGACAAGGGCCACGAAGGGCATGAA
Source organism: Anabrus simplex (assembly GCF_040414725.1). Classification (NCBI taxonomy): domain Eukaryota; kingdom Metazoa; phylum Arthropoda; class Insecta; order Orthoptera; family Tettigoniidae; genus Anabrus; species Anabrus simplex. The sequence continues at coordinate 54,761,235 of NC_090275.1, forward strand.
AATGAGACTCCCCAGGCCCCCATACGTAATGCCGTCGGGGTCTGAAAAGAACAAGAGTTGACCAAGGGAGGTCGGATAGGATAGATGAAAATGAGAAGCCTGGCACAAGTTAGTGGAAGCAATGCCAGGACTCAGCTGATGGTGGTGATTATTGTTTTAAGAGGAAGTACAACTAGGCAACCATCCTCTATATAACACTAATCAGAGAGGAAAAATGGAAGGGATCCGACACTTCGAAAGATGAAGATATCGGCCAAAGGAAGACAAGGACCACGAAGGGCGTGAAAATTAAAGACTCCCTAGCCCTCGCAAACCTAATAGCGTCGGGGTCGGAAAAGAACAAGTGTTGACCAAGGGAGGTCAGATAGGATAGATAAACGTGAGGAGCCTGGCACAAGTAAGTGGAAGCAATACCAGGACTCAGCTAAGGGCCCCGTGGTCGCCAACCCATGCTCCGAAGTTCAGAGCCCCTGGGGCCAGGACTCAGCTGAGGGCCTCATGGTCACCAAGCCACGCTCCAAAGTTCAGAGCCCCTCGGGTCCCTTTTAGTCGCCTCTTACGACAGGTAGGGGATACCGTGGATGTTATTCTACTGCCCCCACCCACAGGTGAATCCTCTCTTGAATGCAACCTCATAGCCATATAGTTTAAAATATAAAACGTATTCCATGTCGCTACCGGAAAATCGTAATCATAAAATCTCGTTCAGACTTGTTCAGTAGCTATAAGAAAGCATCGCTGTCGGACTAGAGCACTATCCATCAATCTGTCGACATGGACGTTAGGTACGCCGGGCAGGCTGTTCCCATCCCATCCCACCCAAGTTGCTGTTTACAAGGCGCGCCACCATCTGCTGTCATAGCTCTCGTCACCAGAGCTACATTACACAGTTTATATCTTGTTATTACTCTGCTTAGCTTCCAACATACCACACCCAAAATAGGCCGCCCAACTCTCTATAGGGGTAGCTCTTCAAAAAAAAATTCAAACTTCCATTACTTTCCCTCTTAGAGTATTAAAGTTATGCCTACAATGGACAATCTCATCTATATCTACATATAGAAAAGTTTTGTCTGTACATTGCTCAGAATTTAAAAATAATGGTATTTCCGTATCGGTCGTGTCCACAGTAACAAGGAAATGCACTTTTTAATTTTCCGTAATTTCTGTCTGTCTATCTGCCTGTATGTACGCGCATCGCGAGAAAATGCCTGAAGAGAATTTAATGAAAATCGGTATGTATAGTCGAGAAATGAGACACTGCAATCAAGTCTATAAATAATTTTATTCACGCTGAGTGAAATGGTAGTTTAGAGGAAAGCCTAAAATTCAATTTTAAAAAAAATCTGTGTTATTAGGGGTCCTATCGATAAATACTACACTACTAAAGTTATATAGAATTAAATTTCCGATAATTTATGTCTTACATGTTTTTAACCATACCAGCTACGATAACAGAGATATTGAAGAAATCCGATTTTTGTTGCTAAGTCCATATCAATGCCGAGCCACGAGGACATGGGTGAACAGAACTGAATGAAAATCGGTATGTGAAGTCGGGGAATAAAGTATTGCAGTATAGGCTATAAATAACTTTATTCACGCTGGATGAAATGGTAGTTTAGGGGAAGGCGCCCAAAATGTAACTTTTAAATACAAATGTTATTATGCAATTTAATAAAAATTCACAACGTGTTATATGACTTCATCTAGAAACCTGTATACAATGCAGAATACCGTAGCGAAGCACGGGCACAACAGCTTATAGTCAATAAGAACCAATCAATAGCTGTCTGCCGCCATAATTTTATCGTTTTCGTGTTATCACGTTTCGTGAATACGCGTGTTTGTATACAAATTGAATCAATCAATCAATCAATCAATCAATCAATCAATCAATCAATCAATCAATCAATCATTTTTCTATTTATGCACTTCGCACCAACTCAGGTAGATCTTATGGAGACGATAGTGTAAGAAATGGCTAGGAGTGGAAGTGATGTGACCGTGGCTTTAATTACGGTATAGCCTCAACATTTGCCTGGAGTGAATATGGGAAACCACGGAAAACCATCTTCAGGTTACCAACAGTGTGGCTCTCGAACCCACTATCTCCGAATGCAAGTTCCCGGCTATGTGACCCAAGGAAGGTCAGATAGATAGATGAAAGTGAGGAGCCTGGCACAAGTGGAAGCAATGCCAGAGCTCAGCTAAGGGCCCCGTGGTCGCCAACCCACGCTCCCAGTGTAAGAGCCTCTAGGGACCCTTTTAGTCGCCTCTTACGACAGGCAGGGGATACCGTGGGTGTTATTCTACCGCCCCCACCCACAGAGGAATTTTAAGAGGAAGGCAATTATCCTTCATATAATACTAATCGGAGAGAAAGAAAAAAATGAAGGGAACCGACACTTCAAAGAATGAAGGTATCGGCCAAAGAAAGACAATGACCACGAAGGGCGTGAAAATGAAAGACTCCCTAGGCCTCGATACCTAATAGCGTCGGGGTCGGAAAAGAACAAGTGCTGACTAAGGGAGGTAGGATAGGACAGATGAAAGTGAGGAACCTGGCATAAGTGGAAGCAATTGCGGGATCCAGGGCCTCTGAACTAGGGAGCGTTGATTGGTGACCACGGGGCCCTTAGCTGAGTCCTCTCCCGACAGGCAGAGGATACCTTGGATCCCCCGCCTACGAGGGCAAGTGGTTGTGGTGATTATTGTTTTAAGAGGAAGTACAACTAGTCAACCAACCTCTGTATAACACTTATCAGAGAGAAAAAACGGAAGGGAACCGACACTTAGGAAAATTAAGGTATCGGTCAAAGAAGGGCGTGAAAATGAAAGACTCTCCTGGCCTTGAGTGCTCTAATACCATCGGATCGGAAAAGAACAAGAGTTGATCAAGGGAGGTCGGAAAGGATAAATAAAAGTGAGAAGCTTGGCACATGTAAGTGGAATCAACGCCAGGACTCAGCTAAGGGCCTCGTGGTCACCAACCCAGGCTCTTGAGATCCCCTCGGGCTCCTTTTAGTCGCCTCTTATGAAAGGCAGGGGATACCGTGTGTTATTCTACTACCCCTACCCGCAGGGGGACTACGGGGGGGGGGAGTCAAAATGAAAAAAAAAAAATCCCTTTGATCTTGCAAACTTAATACCGTCAGAAAAGGAAGGGTAACAAGGGTTGACCTACGGAGGTCGGATGAGCGCTCGGCGCTCGAGGTGTACAAACCTTCACACAGTTCGTGTCCAGTACGAGTATGAAGTAAAGACAACTGATTGTGGAGAAAGAAGGAAAATAATGTATAGTTACTCAGAATAATAATGAGCGCATTGCACTGTATCTTCCTCGCATGTAATATCTTAGTTAGCCTTAATGCTTATCAAAATAATATAATTTTCCTCCCACGTAGACACAAATCCTGTTGATTCATATAGTACAACAAATATCTCTACAGATTTAATTGTTCTAGAGAAAACTGTACAATAACATGCATGCATTATTAATTTGAAATACTTTAGGTACAGATAATAGTCTCGATATACTGTTTAAAATGTCGAATATTAACATAGAACTATATTACTATCGCATGATTCGCGATAATCTTGTAGGAATGCCGATAATCTTTATCCTACAGTGATATGACTTTGTATTTGTAGGTTAATAACACAGCATACGAGGCTCAGCGAACCTCGTTCCAGCCTTTAGTGCAGTACCTATTAAAGTCCTTAAGGTGCATCCCACTTGTATCAGATCAGCGCACCTGCGTCAATAATTGATTCTTGATCATGGTACAGTCGTCTTTTGACAAGGTTGCCCGATCTGTACCATCTATGCTTATCTCTTAGTTTTCCACACATCGGTCTTGTATTGTCTGTAGAGTGTTGGCTCTCCAGCTGGCTCCTACCAGTTCTTCTAAGGCCCGCGATAAGATACACTTTTTTTTCTTCACAGTTCGATAGGGCTCCCAGGGCCTTTTCGCGATTCTTTTTCAACCTATTACAACGGTGTGGATCATTTGGGTTCCACAAAACGGTCTTCTGTTGATGAAAATGAAATGGCGTATGGCTTTTAGTGCCGGGAGTGTCCGAGGACATGTTCGGCTCGCCAGGTGCAGGTCTTTCGATTTGACTCCCGTAGGTGACCTGCGCGTCGTGATGAGGATGAAATGATGATGAAGACAACACATACACCCAGCCCCCGTGCCAGCGAAATTAATCAATGATGGTTAAAATTCCCGACCCTGCCGGGAATCGAACCCGGGACCCCTGTGACCAAAGGTCAGCACGCTAACCATTTAGCCATGGAGCCGGACCTTCTGTTGATAATAATAACTTATCAACTGTTAAACTTTTTATATGGACCACTCCGAATCCATTTTTCTTCAAATCCGAAGATCTCCAAACAAAAGTTCACGCAAAACTGAACGAAGTCGGAAGCACGGTGAATAGGGTAGAAGGTGAAGAGAACAGTGACGGGGACCTCGGACAATGCGCAGCACACGAGGCGATGATACGGAGTGCTGATCAGGGAAACGCTCCGTCCACACTGTCCGTATCTGCATCACGTATCTTCCCTTTGATGAGACGGCAAAATACCGACTCACGATGGGAACATCCCCATCCGATCAATGTATCATATTTGATACACGATCTTGATACAGAACTCTGTTTTCACAAGGGCGATCATGATGCAGATACGGTGATCTGATACAAGCGTGGACGCACCTTTACACGAGTCAGGAATCGAATGAGGATTCTACGGGTACAAGGCAGACATGCTACTCCTACGTCACGGGGTTCGCTCTGCATCCACAGATGGTAGTATATAAGATGAATAAGTCTCCTATTTTAAACAATTTCGAAAAAAGTAACTCAGAAAATAAATTATATAAAATTACCTCATTTCAAGACTCGATAAACGAAACACCAGCATCACAGAGTACAGAAACAGTAGAACCAATAATAAAGAGTAAACAAGTGTTAGCACAGTTCTCTAAGAACACTGGTGTTGAATACTCCGCGTTGACCAGTGTATTTTAAAAAAGTTTGCGAATAATTATGACAAGGCCACGGTACAGCGGTGTTACAGCATCTGACGCATTCAAACGAAGGTTACAAGAACTGAAGCGAAACGGAATAGTATACACGATCATTTGCAGAATAATATCTGTTTATGCTCCAAGAAAAAAAAAAAGTAAACAGGCCGTGAAATAACCCGCAACACTGTAGCGTTCTTTGAATGGAACAGGAAACTAGGTCGCTGTTTGAACTCCATGGTCTAAGTCAAACAAAGTTATCTGTATGGCATCTCGTACACAACGCTGAAATGAGATTTGACAGTGAAAGATTTTCAACATTCCGATTTTATTGATTGGTAATGCGAGTAAAGTTTACGTAAGGGAAAAAGGGAGGGCTCACTGCCCCGTCCTTAACATTCATCCCCTGCATGTCGCTATTTTTTTATGCATCTATCTTTTGGCACAGGGCAGAGGAAAATGTAGCTTCCACTGAAGTCTCAGTCTCATTTACGGCTGCAACATTGTGGAAGCTGCTCAGGTGGTGGTGGTGATTATTGTTTTAAGAGGAAGTACAACTGGACAACCATCCTCTACTAATAATAATAACGAGAAAATGGAAGGGATCCGACACTTCGAAAAATGAAGGTATCGGCCAAAGAAAGACAAGAGCCACGAAGGGCATGAAAAGAAAGACTCCCTAGGCCTTGAATGCTCTAATACCGTCGGGGTCTGACAAGAACAAGAGTTGACCAAGGGCGGTCGGATAGGGTAGATAAAAGTAAGAAGCCTGGTACAAGTAAGTGGAAGCAAAGTCAGGACTCAGCTAAGGGGCCACGAGGTCACCAATCCACGCTCCCAAGTTGAGCCCCTGGAGCCCCCTTTAGTCGCCTCTTACCGCAGGCAGGGGATACCGTGGATGCATTCTATTGCCCCCACCGTAGCAGAGACCACATTAGAACCCCAAACTGAGAGACCCTGGGTAATCGCGGTTACCGAATTACAAGAACTGATAAAGTAAACTCGTGTCCTCATCCAGAGGTTGCGCAGCTCTTTTCAGGCACACCCCCATTGGAGGTGAGCTGCATGTACCATTTCAAACACATACCAGCCCTCCTGCCATTCTTAAATGTCTGGCAGTACCGGGAATCGAACCCAGGCCCCCGAGGACGGCAGCTAATAACACTGACCGTTACGCTACGGAGGCGGACACAAGAACTGATGATGCTTGTTGTTTAAAGGAGCCTAATCGTACGGGGTGAGACGAAATGTAATGATATTACAATTTTGAAATGTATCCACTGACTAGATTTTTTTTAAAAATGTTACGAAGAATGAAAATGAATTTGAAATAATGAGTGGATCTAACTCGTAATGCCTTATTTCTTTATAAAATAATATCAAATAAATTGAAATAGAATAAGTCATTGCGTTTGAAGTGATATCGTATACACCCCCAAACCCCATGGCACTACAGGCCTTGAAGGGCCTTGGCCTACCAAGCGACCGCTGCTCAGCCCGAAGGCCTGCAGATTACGAGGTGTCGTGTAGTCAGCACGACGAATCCTCTCGGCCGTTATTCTTGGCTTTCGAGACCGGGGCCGCCATCTTACCGTCAGATAGCTCCTCAATTCTAATCACGCAGGCTGAGTGGACGTCGAACCAGCCCTCAGGTCCAGGTAAAAATCCCTGACCTGGCCGGGAATCGAACCCGGAGCCTCCGGGTAAGAAGTAGGCACGCTACCCCTACACCACGAGGCCGGCTCTATCGTATATACCATTCAAATTGAAATGTTCAAATAACTCATTAAAATGAAACAGGGTCAATAAAACAAAACGTAGTTAACAATAAGATAAAAGCAAATAGAAAATACACTTTTATACACGATAAAACAGGCCACTAAGAGACAGGGATTGGCTAAGGAAAATAGAAAGAAAGCGTGAAAGAGTAAGACGCATGAACAAAACACGACAAGGTTAGTCCTTCACGACTACTGTACATGTTTCACAAAACAGTGCTTCATGCACTCTTCCACCAAGAGAATAAACTTCCTCCACCCCTGATGTCGATAACTGGGCGAGGCGTGCTGATTATGGGCTCACGTTTATCATTGCCACGAAGCCAAAAGGGCACTTCATCAAGCCGAGCTTGTATATACAGAGAGAGCCTTTGATAGCAGCGGCGAGCACATGGCTCGTCAGCTCACAGTTTACCTCCGTGTGTTTTTTAACGAGGTGTGATCTCCTTGGAGGTTCACACAAACCAACCACGTTTGATTATTATCGTACAGTCTGCCAGTCTTCAATGATGTTTACCATCTGTGATGCGCACTCCACGCACCTCATACACATGTCTGCATTTAACACATTAATAATGATTGCGAGCATAATATGAAATCAGCGAGTACAGAGTGATACACCGATATTCCTAGAAAGATAGAACACTGACACGAACGAAGGACGGATAATTACTTTTTATTTGTTTTACGTCACACTGACACAAACCGGTCTTATGGCGACGCTGGGAATGAAACCGGCTAGGACTGGTGATGGTGATTATTGTTTTAAGAGGAAGTACAACAAGGCACCCATCCTCTATATAACAGTAATCAGAGAGAAAATATGGAAGGGTTCCTACACTTCGAAAAATGAAGATTTCGGCCAAAGAAAGACAAAGGCCACGGAGGGCGTGAAAATGAAGACTCCCTAGGCCTCGGAAACCTAATACCGTCGGGGTCGGAAAAGAACAAGAGTTGACCAAGGCAGGTCGAATAGGATAGTTGAAAGTGAAGAGCCTGGCACAAGTGGATGCAATGCCAGGACTCAGCTAAGGACCCCGTCTTCGCCAACCCACGCTCCCAAGAGCCCATGGGGCCCCTTTTAGTCGACTCTTACGACAGGCAGGGGATACCGTGGGTGTTATTCTACCGCCTCTAAGCCACTAGCCAAAGAAACATTACTTTTGTTTCGGATGTATTTGTTTTCATCTTGTACTGTCCTACCATTCAGCAATTTATCGCGATCTTCCGCAGACTCAGCTAAAATAACAATATCATCGGCAAATCTCAGGGATTTGATTTCCTCTCAGTGGATTGTGATTCCTTTTCCAGATTACCCTTTGATTCCCTTACCTTATGTTCTGTATTCACATTAAGAAAGGCATTCTATATAAACAATGAGAAGGTTAAGGTGTTAGAAAACTTATCACTGGATTATTTTCATTTAGCGTGGCATGAGGGGTTAGAATATTTCTTTAGAATTTGCTTCACGTCGCACCGACACAGCTAGGTCTTATGGCGACGAGGGGACAGGAAAGGACAAGGGTTGGGAAGGAAGCGCCCGTGGCATTAATTAAGGTACAGCCCCTGCATTTGCCTGGTGTGCAAATGGGAAACTACGGTAAACTGTCTTCAGGGCTACCGACAGTGGGGTTCGAGTTCACTATCTCCCGGGTGCCAGCTCACAGCTGCGCGCTCCTAACCGCACGGCCAACTCGCCCGGTGAGGGGTTAAACTTCGTTTGTGTGTGTAACCATTTTCACCTTTGGTTTATTTTTAGCATACAGTATATGCCATTAGGAATTTTGTTGTGAGGTAGTTGGTAACGACGCCATACTGGATATTTCAACCAATGGTAGTAGGAGTAACCACAGGAGTTATGGAAAATGAGGCCTGCTTAATGACGTGTGCATGTCTACCCATTAGTCCCATTTGTTGATACGGGTCCGGGGATGAAGCGAAAGAAATTGATATGGCATAATTTTACGGCCGGATGCCCTTTCTGACGCCAACCTCATTTGAGAAGCCAATGAAGATGAAATGAATAATGGTGAATGAAATTGGGTAAGGTGACCTTTGAAGAGGAACTGTCCCGGCATTTACCTGGAAGTGAAAATGGAAAATCGCAGAAAACCAGTTTTAGCACAGCGGACGGAAGTTCAAACACTTTCGTCTCCCGAATGCAGAGCTTGGTTCCATAGCCGCAGCAAGTTAACACGCGCAGCCACTTCGCTCGGTTCGGTGTAGTTATACTTACTTATCATATAGCTTTCAGTGCCGGCTCGCTTGGTGGAAATTTTCCTATCTGAATCTCATGGGTGACCTGCGCGTCTCGATGTGGGATGATGATAATCAGGTAGGAAGACGATAAACCCGGTGTTGGCACGTAGCCTACTCCTGTCGAATAACACCAAGGGATCTGCTCAAAGCTTTACGTCACCATCCGACGGACGTGTCACCATCATCAGCGTTATATGCCCTCACTCCATATGAACACTACGGAGAGGTTTGGAATTGAATCCAGGCTGTTGATACGCAATCTAGTGATTAGAAACTGTATACCACCACCTCTCCTACCCTGGGGGGCCAACATTCTGACGATGAATTTATTTTCGACTAACGGGACTCGAACCGCCTAACCACGGCGTCAGACCATATAGACTTTCTTTCTTAATCCGTTTACCGTCCAGGGTTGGTTTTTCCCTCGGACTCCGCGAGTTTGTCCTGAAACGTGAGACTTTGGGTCAGGGATACAACTGGGAAGGAGTACCAGTACCTCTCCCAGGTGGCCTCCCCTGCTATGCTGAACAGGGACCTTGTAAGGGGATGGGTAGATTGGAAGTGTTGGACGAGGAAGAGGGAAGGAAGCGGCCGTGGCCTTAAGTTAGGTATCATCCCGGCATTTTGCCTGGAGAAGAAGTGGGAAAACCACTTCGAGGATGGCTGAGGTGGGAATCGAACGCCCTCTGCTCATTTGACCTCCCGAGGCTGTGGACCCCGTCCTAGTCCTTGTACCATGTTTCAAATTTCATTGCAGGCCCGGGAATCGAACCCCAGCTTCTGGCAGTGGCAGCTAATCACACTAATCACTACACCACAGAGGCGGACTCCATATATTCATGAATGGCAATAATATACATATAGTGGGTGTTACAATGCATCTGTTCTTCGACTATTCCTCGTAAGAACACTGAGTTCATCGGGAGATCATGGTACAATCCCATCCTACACTAGCAGACCCACTAACGGGGAAAAGAAAGGAAGTTACCATTCATGAATTGTACAAGTAAAAAAGAGAAATTATTGATGAAAAGCTTAATGAAGAAATAACGCATAGCAATATATTTCACAGAAATTCTACATTTAAGTGCAACTAATTAAGCTATTTTAAAATAACACGTCAGCCAAGCCTACACGCAGTGTACTGGAGACTCAGAATTGCGAAGTAGTAAGCAGTTATCCAACTACTATGGTAGTGTCATTGAGAAATGTGTACTCTGGTACAACCAGATTGATAGGAGCAGGTCCTCTCCGAACTCGGCCAGCCCCATCAAAATGCGATCCATGACAAGGACAATAAAATCCATGATAATCACCCGCTTTCGGTATAGGTACGCAACCCAAATGGGTACAAACTCCTATCAGGACCAACCATTCTGGTCTTTGGACTCTGTCTTCATCACGTTGAGGATCTCTCAACGTACTTATATCCACACTTCGTTCTCTTTCGATGTCTTCCTGCGTTCTATGAAGGATGAATAAAGGTTTATTTCGCCATTTTAGAGTTAAATTCGAACCCTCGGGTATAAGGGTTAAATTGACCTCTGCTTTAGCAAGAGCGAGTACATCCGCGGATGGAGCCATACTCAGAATGAACTGCAGCGCCACTACTTTACACGAATAAGCTGCTGCAGTTCCAGCAGCTCCCATTATCATGTAAGTAAACAACTTTCTGGACGTTCCATCGTCTTTCTCACCTGTGTTTCGTTTCTTTCCGCGGTCTCTTCTGTAAAAGGAGTAATCAGGCACTTTGAAGTCGCTGTGATGTAACAGCTCAATCCGTTGACTAAAATTTGGGGCGGATAACGGTAACCGACACAGAGCAAACGGTGAAGATAATATAAATGGTTGAAATATTACTTGTGGAGTTCTTAATCTAAGCAATGAAATCAACATTGCAGTCCTTGGTGTAAGTGTTGAAGCAAATAAAAATGCGAAGTCAGTGAAATTGAAGAAAACATTTGACAACAACATACAAGCATAGAAAAAATATAGTATTCTTCTTCTTCTTCTTTTGTTTATTGGGCTATACATTTGCGATTTACCCAGCCACTAAGTCATTGTAATATAAAACACCATGTCTATGAAGGAGGATAAGGGAAATTTGGAAAAATAATGATCACAGTAATGGAAAAGGAATTAGCCTAAACCTATGAGAGAAAATTAAAAAGTTAAACACTAATGGGTAAAATACACAGTATGTTTTTACTAAGACATATATATATTCCGGATCTATAGATAAGCGACACACATTAAATTCTAATGTTGGTTTCACACAAAAACAACTTCAGCAACAAGATTAATTTTAACCATAGAGTAAAGATAAAAGGGAACGAATTTCTACGCATAATAAGACACGTAACATGAGGTCAACTTGATGAAAGAATTTATCATCACTGTCACTGTCAGAGAATAGGCTACCATGTAAAGAATATTTACATTACGCTTTGAAAAATCAATTATAATTTACGTAGGCCTAATCATTTATATGACAATCTCGATGATACGTCTAATTGAAACTTATGTCCGCCATTTTATTCCTGACCTTTGAGTTTACCCGCTATGCCACTGTGGTCGTGTTCATGCAGATATTAATATTAAAATTGTGCCTAATACATTAACAATCATTATTATTTGTTTATTGTCTAATAATAATTTTTACAAGAGATGACAATAATAATAATAATAGAGTCCTTTGGAATGACAAGGAAGACATATTTATTCGATATGATACTAGTGGTTTAAGTTCTGAGGAGTGACGTACAAAGTATACCACTGCCATACCACTCAGAGGGCCATATTGCACGATCACCACAAGACAGAAATACGAGCTATTCCAGGAAGGACCATGGACACTAACTGTTGTCGGCGATGCCACAACGATGTAGAAACTATTGCTCACGTCCTCGGTTAATGCTCGTATGGAGAAGTTCTACGAAATACTAGGCACCATAAAATATGATCTGCCATTGATCAAGCGTTAAGGGACTCGGGAATTACAGTCTTCGAGGACGTTCACGGTCTCTTTATTACAGGCAGCAACCGTCGAACTGACATGATAGATCCGACGAGACGATCATGTTTCGAGACATCCGAAACACAACCCAACGAGGTAAAGGAAAAGAACACAACATATGGACCAACCATCATCCCATTCTATCAGCAAGAATACCGTCTAGATAGGATTAATGGTTGGCGCTAGAGGAACAATTCCTCTTTTTTTTCATCCAGTTTTGCAAATCATTTAACCTCAATCAGGCACTGATAAAAGAAATTGCAGTGACTGCCTTGACATATTCCGTCCAAATTCTAAAGAACCATATCTCGCAAACGTTTTAATTCGACAAAATACAGTATGGCAAATGGGCTAACCAACTCACAATTACTTTGAATATCCATATTGCCTTCTTGCATACTTTGCCCTTAGGGGCAATCTCCAGTACTCGAAATAGTAGGTAGTAGAAAGGAGTTCCACACAGAGCTAAGAGTTTCGCTTGTACAACAAGTAAATATGTTGGTAGCTGTAAGTCATATAAAGTGATTTGGAAGAGTTTTCTTCCACAATCATAAATCCATATTTTTTAAGCTTGTATTTTGTGGAAGTTCTTATAGTAAAGTTACATTTGTAATAGTGTTATTAATAAGTAATTATTTATAAGATCTTAATTTCATGGTTAAAAGTGAACATTCGTGAAAAAACCACCACCCTAATATCAGTGTAATCACTACATAATTTTTAGCCTTTTTGTTGTAACTCTGAAATGCGGCTGGATAGCAGCAGCAGGACTGAAGAGTGCGAAACTGCATTTTCCTACCTCAAAAAGTACTCCTCTGACTTCTCACCAGCAGTTGTGAATTCGCACTTGTCGCCCCCCCCCCCCACACACACACACTTTGTGGAGTAAAAAAATGCATGTTTATTCCTTTTTAGCCGACTGAAACCGGTTATTATTAAAAAAAATTGTTTGTATAAATCGTGCTGTCTTTTCAGCCAATTCTTTCCTTTAATTTATTCAATAACTAAGAAAAATACTCAGTGATAATACACACAAAATGTCGTTCGACGCGGCTAATGGAATTGTACAGCGCCACAGCTAGTGAAGACCCGTGGAGCAATGTGTAGCATGTTCTGTGACGACGTGTAGCAGGGGTATCATTTAAGAAAGGGCTAGGAAAACAACAGATAGGGAATCTGCCACCTGCCCTAAATTCAGATCAGTACTGACTGATCGAACCTTTAACGTCTCTATCGAAATTCGCTCAGAGAGCATCAAAAACCATTTTATAGCCTTTTTTTCCGTTGTTGATGTTTACCCCCACCCCATTGGAAACGGATCTTTTGGTTGTCCATATATGTTGCGCCCCCCTCCCCCCACTTTTAATTCCCAATCGCCGCTGCTAAAAATATGGCTTGAATAACAAAATCAACAGTTTGTTGATGCTTTTATGGTCCGTAATTGAATACGTTCCAGCAAAAACGTTGTAACCCTCGCTTTTCTAGATTGCGGGTTTCCGTGCATAAACGATTATGTGGTCAGAGTGAGGCATGTAGGAAGTTATGTCGGCAAACATGTACGTTAAACGCCTTTTTTTCTTTTGTTTAAATTTCGTCACGGGCCGTGCGGGTGCAGAAACGTTGTATCAATGGAGGAGGAACGTCGCATGTTTTATCTGAGTGGAGTGCAGAATATGGTGTGGGGTGATTAGAAATCAAGGGAGGGATTGGAAAGTAAGAATGAATGTGTTCCTGCTGGAGTGGGTTGGAGGATAAGGGAGTGATTGACAGGGCATCTAGTACCGAGCACAGTGGAAAAATTCAAGACTCGGGAGGAGTGGAGGTAGCGGGGCGGGGGTAGTAGTACGACGACAACGAAGAAAATGTTTTCATTCCCCGCCCTTAGAGCGTGTCGTGTTCTCTCGGGCCAAGGGAAGCGAAAAGAACTGTGTGATATGAAGAATGAGTAGGATGGAAAGGGCGATGTGAAAAATTTAATGAGAGGGAAATATGGGGTCTCTGGGCTACGGAGATGTGAATTTTAGGGTATTTTCGCTAGGATTGAGGTTTAAAGAGGAGTACTAGGATAGTATTGAAAGGCGAGGAGTTGCAAGGACGTAGTGAGATTATGAAGGGAAGATATTAGGTACCGGATGATATCCTGTGTCGGAGATGGATAAGGAAAGAATCTATATGGGTGAGGAGGTTCACTGACAGATTGACGAGGGGAGAAGTTGGCTGCCTGGGGGCGGCGGTGAGAATTGTTGATAGGATGTCTTACAGAATTGGGGAGGGAGATTGACGGATCTACTCTATGACGTTGGCCATATATGTAAGCTCCATGGTCGATGAGGTGTTGAACATCTGCGGCGCTCGGGACGTGGTTGCATACCATAAATGTGGGCCCTGATGCATTCTTGATGCGGAAGACTCGGCGGACTGGGACGTCTTCAGCTTGTAGTTGGTGAAATATGGTCCTTTCGAAGAGTCGGGTCAACTCCACGGATGACACAGCTCGACATTCTGTGAGAAGTTGGTGATGGCTGCGAGGTCGATGATGTTGCGGAGGCTGCTGTTCTGGGTGAAGGTGGCGAAGGCGGAGCGTCGACTGTAGAATTCGTTGTTCCAGTAAGTGCATATTTATGTTGAGGTTGTGGAGGGATGGGGGAAGGGAGGAGTGAACAGGTCATGAATGTTAGTGGGTGGCAAGTGACAACTGTTGTGACAGGGATCTGTGAAGTAGTGGGCGTAGATATCGTGGTGGTCGATGTGACGGTGGTGGTCGTTGTGGTGAAGTTGGTGGTAATGGGAGTGGTGTAGTGATTTGTCGAAGTCTGTAGTTGTGGTAGTCCCTGTGATGACGTAGTTGTTTTTTTTGCTAGTTGTTTTACGTCGCACCGACACAGATAGGTCTTACGGCGACGATGGGACAGGAAAGGGCTAGGAGTGGGAAGGAAGCGGCCGTGGCCTTAATTAAGGTACAGCACCAGCATTTGCCTGGTGTGAAAATGGGAAACCACGGAAAACCATTTTCAGGGCTGCCGACAGTGGGGTTCGAACCTACTATCTCCCGAATACTGGATACTGGCCGCACTTAAGCGACTGCAGCTATCGAGCTCGGTGACGTAGTTGTTGTAGGCTCGGCTGTGGCATAGGCAGATAGCTGGGCTGATGTAGTTGGTATTGGAACTTCTTCTGCTCGATGGAGACTGCCATGGATATACACGCCATTATCAACAGCGTTTCAGAAGTCATCTGCAGATGGAGTATATAGTAGCACATCAGTTGATGGTCCTGGGCCGGCGGAAGATCGTATGGCATGGTGGATGCCAATCGTGCGAACTTCTGTTTCAATTTTGTTCTTCGGGGATAGCTGGATTGACATTTCTGGCGAGACAGACATATAGAGTGGGGAGGCCGACTTCCATCTTGGTGTCAGCGTTATATGCTTTTTTGGGTTCGGCGAGACAGCAAAATTAGAGTTGGTAAGCCACCAGGCCGAATAAAAATTAATTGGAGATGCACAGAGAACAGAACCGTCGAGTTTCGAGTTCCGCGAGAAGGATGTGGGAGTAGGAACAAAATTCTGAACGGAGGTGTCCATGGGTAGCGGTGGGCCTGCTGTCGTCGCTGCAGCAGATGCCGGTTTCGGGCTCGCTGCTTGGTGTTGTAGAGCTCGTTCCTCTTCTGGCGTAGATCGTGGCGTCAACCTCGTGAATTGAAACTGGAATATGCAGGTGTCCGATTGTGGAGTTGGTGGCGCTGGGATGAATCTGGCTGGGTAATTACGCACTGCTAACTGGACATTACGGCTGAGTGGTATGAAACTGCAGCTGAATGGCTGAAATTGGAGATGATGGTAGTTGTAGTGGTACTGGTTGTTGCCGTGGTGGTAGCTTGAGAGTGAGGCGAATATGGGAACAAACTGTAGTAACTGTAGATTGGAAGGAGGTCCCTGCAGATTAGTCCACCTGTGTTGTGCTAGTTGCTGGCGATGAGTTCCTTCTGAGGTGAAACCTCCCGCATTTTCGTTTGTTCACCTGTTGAGTTCACCTTTTCAACAGGTAATGTCCTACGTGACTGACATTCGGTACTGAAAACCGTTCGACGGCGAAGGATATACACAGGTTATGAAAGTATCACACATAAACTACAGTGAACCATCTAGTGATAAGGAGAGTATGAATTTGCAAACACCGAAACGAAATAATAGTGAAAGGACAGGGAAGAGAACTACCTACGTAAATCCTTTATGGAATTGATAGCCAGTATCCCTGTTGAAATGATCGGGATTATTTTCGCATTTCCACTTCTCGCATCCGTACATCCCGTTTGTACAATTGTTCACACCATTGTAGAAGCTAGAAATAATTGTAAAATTGATAGCACGAATACCTTTCTGTCAGCCATTTTGTACGATAGACACTGACGCAGATAATTGTAGGTGTACGTCACATACCAACTTTACAATTTGTAGCCCAAGTATTCTGGAACAGAAATTACAAGTTATTGTACTACATGTAATTCTGAGTAGTAAATTGTAAATTTGTAAGGAGGTGGTGGTGGTGATTATTGTTTTAAGAGGAAATACAACTATGTAACCATCCTCTTACACTGATCAACAAATTTCAACTTTCTGTCTGCACACACAAACAGTGGTCATTTCAACGAAATCAAACCACCTGAACACGAAAATGAAAATAATACTTCGTAACACGTAATATTTTTGAATGACATAATTCAGCTGGATTCTGGCAAAAGCAAGAAAATATTTCACAATGTTAGCATACAATTGTAATCTTGTCGTTAACATACTACTGTGCCGGTAATGGTAGCACTCTGAAATATGCAACTATAATAAAATATATCACAATCACGACAGTTAGTTTAAATCGGCCTGCAGTGATCAGAATCAAGGGCTCTGAAAAAAGAAGCAGCAATCCAGAAAGGAGTGATGCAAGGCTGCAATATGTCCCGTCACCTTTTCAATATTTACGTAGAACAGGCAATAAAGGAAATCAAAGCCCTGAGATATGCCGATGATGTTATTTTATCTGACTCTGCAAAAGATCTGGAGAAATTGCTGAATGGTATGGACAGAGTTTTGGATAAGAAGTACAAGTTGAAAATAAATAAGCCCATACCAAAAGTAATGGAATGCGGTCGAACCAAGTCAGGTGATGCAAGAAAAATTAGATTAGGAAATTAAATCTTAAAAAAAGCAGATAAGTATTGTTACTTAGTAGTAAAATAACTAATGATGGTAGAAGTAAGGAGGACATAAAATGCAGACTAGCATAAGCAAGGAAGGCCTTTCTTAAGAAAATAAAATTGCTCACCTCGAACATTGATATAGGAATTAAAATATGTTCTTGAAGATTTTCACCTGGAGCGTGGTATTGTACGGAACTGAAACATGGACGAAAACTAGCTCAGAAAGAAAGATGTTAGAAGCTTTTGAAATGTCGTGTTACAGAAGAATTCTGAAGGTGAGATGGGTAGATAGAATCACAAATGAACAGATACGGTACTAAATCGAATTGGTAAGAGGAAATCGATTTGGCTAAATTTGACCAGAAGAAGGCACATCTTAAGACACTCAGGACTTGTACAGCTGGTTTTTGAGGGAAGTGTAGGTGGTACGAACGGAAGGGGTAGACCAAGGTACGAATATGGCAAGCAGATTAAAGCATATGTAGGATGTGGTAGTTATGTAGAAATGAAATGTTAGCACGGATAGGGTGGTATGGAGGGCTGCATCAAACCAGTCTATGGACTGATGACTCAAACAACAGCTTAACACTTTTGTAGCACCCGTCACTTTCTCTAACTAAAAACCAGCAGTAGTCGTCCATCATGTGGGGATCTCTCCCCGTGTTAATCACTCAGAGCTCCTAAAATCCAGGTATGAATGGAGAAAAAGACATTTTAGGGACATCCTACATTCTGATAACTGACAATGAGTATTTGAAGTATTTGTCGGTATTTTTTCTACTGTACCCTCCTTAGACCCCTGGCAGACTATACTGTACTTGAAGTTTAAAATATTCTCCACAAGATGGCAGGAAGTATCAGCGACGTATATGCTGCTGTATAGGTTTTACCGGTACGGAACCGGAAGGCGTATTCCGCGTAGAAACTGGTCATTTCAGCACTGGCAAGTGGCGCCTTTATGGAATAGTTACTTTTTTTTTAATTATTGTACAATTTGCTTTACGTCGCACCGACACAGATAGGTCTTATGGCGACGATGGGATAGGAAAGACCTAGGAGTGGGAAGGAAGCGGCTGTAGTCTTAACTAAGTTACAGCCCCAGCATTTGCCTGCTGCGAAAATGGTAAACCACGGAAAACCATCTTCAGGGCTGCCAACAGTGGGGCTCGAAGCCACTATCTCCCGGATTCAACCTTACAGCTGCGCGTCCCTAACCGGACGGCCAACTCGCCCGATAGGAATCGTTACGACCGGCTCTATCTTCTAATTGTCATTTCTTGAAATTCCACTTGTATTAATTCGTCGCATGCCTGGACATTGCCACTCCGACAAAGGAGTAGCGTTACGGAAATGTTGCAAAATTTTGGGATGAGAAGACTTGGGAATAAGGAGACGAGATGCTCGACTATATGATATGTTTCGACCAAGGATAAAGTTTTCATTCCCTCCCCGAAGGGCCACCTAGAAGGTAACGCCTTCTCTTTGGCCAGGATATTTGACGGGTTTGGAGGATTTGCAGGAGTTGGAAGAGGGGAAAAACGGTGATGTATTTTATGGGGTTGTGGTGGAGGTTTGGCCTCTTGGCTAAGGGGTGCAGCTCTGATCTCCTGCTTTTTATTGAGAATTTTACTTGAGTTACATATATTGAGTTACACTGAGTTACATACATAGAGTTTACAATACAGTTTACAAATACATACAGTTTTCAGGTTGGACGTGAAGGTTTAGTAAGGGGTACTAGGGTAGAGTTGGGATGTAAGGAAGTGGAGGGCTGTTTTAATATTGGCGATGGATGTGGCTAGAAGGCGGAGGTCTAGTATTGGGAGGGGCGGTAGGAAGAAGCTGGTTTGGGGAATGGGTAGGTGCACGGTTTGCGGGGGTGGGGTGGGTGGTGGGGGTGGCCGGGGGCGACGGTGAGAGTTGTTGGGAGGGGAGCGCATAGTATGGGGTGGGGAGCGAGAGTGCTCTACTCGGTGGTGCTGGCTGTGAATTCGGACGCCGGTGGTTATGAGATGTTGTACTTCTTCGGAGGGGAGTTTTATCCGTACCATGGATGTTGGGCCGTTGCTGTTGTAAATGCGATATGCTCGGCGGGCTGGGACGCCTGCTGTTTGGAGTTCTTCTAGGATGTCTCTTGTTGTGATGGCTGGGTCAATGCCTCGAATGACACAGTTCGGCACTGGTAGCTACTGAGGTGCTGGTGTTGCGGCGGTTGTATCTTCTTGTGAGGCTGGCTGTGCTGCGATGGTTGCATCTGTTTGGTTGGCAGGGGGTTGCTGAGGACTAGGTGGTGTGGAGTTTAGGGAGGTGATGGGTATTGACATTATGGGGGAGGGGTGGGTGGTCGTGGTAGTGATGATAGAAGTATGGGGAGCAGTGTAGGCCAAGGTAGTGATGGTAGTAGTAGTAGTTGATGTGGACGAAATGGAGGTGGTGGGCGGTGGAGGCTGCAGGGTTGTTTTAGGTTGATATTCACTAACGGTGGGAAGGGTGGTAGGATTATTGAACATTTGCTACAGAATGTATTCTGGGGTTGGCACAACTTCATAGTGTCTGTTGTCGATCTTCGCGCCACAGGCTTCGAGGACTGCTGTTTCGTCTCCGTCTCGTAGATATGCCAGGACCTGCGTTGAAGGCCGGGAAGTTGTTCGATCTCTGAGCCTGCGAACATCGTGGACTCGGGAGTCGAACTTGCGTTAAGATGAAGTTCTCCGTGAGGGCGGTGTCCACACCTGTGATGAGGCAGGAATACATGTTGTACTATGGAGGGGTGGGGGGGGGGGGCGACAGCCAACTAGGGGTCTGCCTATTAATTATTCTTGGGCCGACTGAGTTGCAGATAGAGATGAGAGCCACCCAGCCGAAAATATTTTTAGGTGTGTTGGTTTGATTATGTTTCGAGCTGTCAGTGGAGAGTTGGCGAGGAACGACACGATTAGATGAACAAGCTTGAGTGGAGCTTTTAAACGCTGGACATCATAATATGAAGATAAAGCACGATTATATTTGGTCCAGTAACGTAGCCAGGATTGGCCGATGGGAGGGTCTATAGTTACAAAATTATGATAGAACACAATGCAGGTTGCATACTTGACTTGTCATTACAAGGGCACTGATATCAGTGAATTACAGATATGTTGGTTCTAAAATTATGTCTCTGAATGTTAATTTAGTTTATTGTCAGTTTCTGATTATTTTCTTTTAGTAAAAATTCCATGGGTGGGGGTTTCTAACCCTCCTGGCTACGCCCCTGATTTGGTCCACGAATACCTTTCGTAAAATGGTAAGCGTAGGGAGAAGGCATACTGCAGTCGAAGCTCGGTATCTCGAATCATCTCGAGAGCCAAATTTTGTTTCGAGTCATCGAAATTTCGAGAAATAGAGAATTCCAAATTTTAAGCACGTATAGCACATAATCAAATCACATGTATCTATAGGTTGATACTGTACAGTGTTATTTAACCATATAAAAGAAAACTCAAAGTATCTTATCATTATAATTAGAACACTTATTATAGCAACTCGCTGAAGAAACATACAGTAGGCCTACATATAGCAAAAGAGCATGAAATATACTGAACACCTTGAGAAAATCTGTTAAGTTTCTTGTTCTTTTTTTCTTTAAGCTTCCTTCTACATAGTTTCCAACAACAGTTACTGCTGTGAAAGCACTTTACATCTGACTGACTGTGTACGTAAGATCCAAAATAGTCACTGCACCTAACTTCTGCACTGTTGCGGGTAGAGGAAAGGGCTCCAGCACACCCACATACCGAGGTCGGCCGGGAAGATTCACTGTAGTACGTTGAGGGCAATAACACACAAACCATAACTGCTATATTGTACAATTAATGTTGTACAAAATTCCGAGTTATAGAATATTTTCTGCTTCTAGGGAGAAATATTTCCTTCGAGAAATTCATGTAATTCAGAAATAAATACATGTGACGAATACGACAGACAGCCGGGAAATTGAAGTTACCTTAGAAATATTGAAAATTCGAATAATGGAGGTTCGTCTGTAGGTATTTATTTTTGTTATTACCTACTTGCGCTTAATTAGACATATTCTTTTATGGTTTAATGCACAAAACACATTAGTTCCTTCTTTACATAAAGCATAATATTGTTATGAATAAAACATGATTTGTTTTTATTCTCTAATTTATTTCAGGATGACAATTAATTCACACACACGGAGAGAGGGAGAGAGAGAGAGTGTGTGTGTGTGTTCTATTCAACCATGAATGACCACACTTACCAATTGCTATCTACTTACAAGTCTTTCATAACAGGACTCCAGCTAGACAATCTTTACCTCACTGACAGGCTTTACATTTGCGTTCAACAGTCCAGACACCCCCACACATCACAGGTGCATGCAGACAGGTTTGAAAACAGAGCGATGGGCCACTGTTCCTTGGTTCCACTCCAGTAATTTACAGAGTCACATAGAGTGAACAACTAAACAGCAGGACAGTACTCCTCACAGGACGACCATTCACACTTTTCCAATTACACTCACGATAGCTACTCCAGTCGCTGATTCCACGGCGGTCCTCAGTTCACCGAAGCACACACACTATTCTAAGACACACTCTTCTATCCCACTCGTCGTCTTCAGTTCCACTACTCACTCGACACTCCGATGCAACAACCACCACCCCTCGTTCAGATTCCGATGATACACTAGCGACAACCCACACCACTGTCGTCCTCAGCCCAGCCACCAAACCCCAACACACAGATTCCGACACTGACTCTGCCTCTTGAGTCCAAGTCCGACTCCACCACCGAGTCCAACACTGACCTGCCCACGGCTAGGGCTCCTTCTTATAGCTCGGATGATGCGTACCAAAATATTCGCAATGTGGCTAGAGACAGAACATTCTTGTTGCATATTCCAGGAACTCGCAGGTAAACCAGTCGATGAGAACAATACATGAAAAGGCCAGCCCACCCTCCAGGCCGGCTGGGAGATACCATCATCTGATTCGCTAGCCCCTTCCAAAAGTACCGAAAGGGGAATCCACAAGGCTGGCACGTAACAATATAAATGGCCTCATCTTTGATTCCGATAACTAAAGGCACTAGACAGATAATGAAGATTGCTGTAAAGTGGAATATGCCAATTTATCGACAGACTGACCAGTGGAATAATAGCTCAGCTTCTAAAATGGACGGAACGTGTCAAATACTGCAGTTGTACGTTTATTGTGTGTTCAACGTTATTATCATGTTTGGCATTACTAGCCGTCGCACGATGCCGTGGGGGAGTTGACTAACTGACACTTAATGGAATAAGAACATCTTACCATAGCGAGTTATTTACTGCTTACAATATGTTTACAGCAGCCGAAACATAAATATCTTCACACGGAAAATCCGAAACACCGCGCAAGGTAGTCTAGTAACTCCTATGAAGGCCTTTGTTTCGATTACCACTTGAAGTCTGCAAGGAATGGAAGCCATAAAACGAGCAATACATTGCTCATTTTCGGCAACCTGCTCCCAAACATCAAGGGCTAGATCCAAAAAATTAGGCCAAATACACCAGGTTTTGAGCTGCCACTCTATCCCATCCCTGAACACAATTTGCACAGTTAAATCAAAACATAAAAAGAGTGTGTTTCAATCTACTATGCAGATACCAACAAGCTCAAGCCATGTGGTACGATAGCACAGAGAAGTGACTCTCAAACAGGAGAGAAGTGGGGTTGTGTTGCAAAAGGGACCATAATTTCTGCCCATTCATCCATACATACAGCACATACATCTTAATAATATACAGTTATGCCAGCCTTTAGCCTGTAAGATTCTGTGAACTAACTAAAAGCCTCTGCAATTCTCTATCTGTAATTAGCTCTACGACCTCGCTTAGTTCACACCTTATATATTGGAATCATTAAAATATGAGTCTAACCATAGTCGTCTTGGTCTCCCTCTACTTCTTTTACCCTTTATGGCCAAGTCTATCACTCTCTGAGGTAACCTATCCACCTTCATTTGCATCGCATGATCCTAACACCAAATCCTGTTTATGTGTACAACTTCATCTGTTGAGTTCATTACTAACTTAGTCTTTATATCTCATTCCAAGTACTCTCCTACCATTGTTCACACCTGTTTCTATCAGCTATTATTCTCACTACACTCATGCCTGTTACTTCTAATTCATAAATCACGAGTCCACCTGGTTTTCATTCCCAAACAAAAAAGATGGTCTGAAAACAGACCAGTGTAAAGACAATCTTGCCCGGGAGCTGACATCTTTCTGCAAGCTCACACACATTTTTTTTTTTTTTGCTACACCTTGTTTCAACTCACTCACTATCCTGGAAGATCCTAGATGTTTTAAATTATCTACCAGATCCAGCTTGACAATTGATCGTTTAATGTTTCTTCCCTAGTCACATCACTTTAGTCATGGAAAGGCTTGGAAGTCCAGCAAACTGAACACGTAGTCAATATCCTGAGAAGACTATCATTTGCTGTAATTACAATGAACTATAAGACAACAAATTAACAGTAAAGGGTTTCAACAGTTGTATTTCAATCAAAACTGAGATGTAGAACAAAACTCCAATAATATCCCACTTAAATAAATAAATTGTTTGACAATGAATTTTATGAAAGAATGTAAGAGTAGTTCTGACACCACCGGGCGAGTTGGCCGTGCGGTTACGGGTGCACGGTTGTGAGCTTGCATCCGGGAGATAGTGGGTGTTCGAATCCCACTGTCAGCAGCCCTGAAGATGGTTTTCCATGGTTTGCCATTTTCACTACAGACAAATGCTGGGGCTGTACCTTAATTAAGGCCACGACCGCTTCCTTCCAACTCCTAGGCCTTTCCTATCCCATCGACACATTAAGACCTAAAGCCATTAGCAAAAAATAGAAAAAAGTTTTCACACCAGACTTTCTGTTTAAGACAACTCCATAATGTTAGTTCAAATATTTTTTGATTTCATTGAGCTAAAGTGGCACAAACTGCATCATTTTGCTACATAGTCTCTTACGTTCAATGCAAGTCCTCCAGTACTTGCAAAGTGCATGGGTTCCTCTAGATAAACCAAAAACCTTAAGTTTTCTGCACAGTCATTCGTGCTCTGCCTTCATCCAACTGTTGCACAGGCAGTATGGGGCCGAGCGTTGTCATGTTGCTGCCGTGGCAAACATGCACTACCCTAACAAATCATCATTGGTGAATGAATTTCAATTGTTTTCAGACCTTTGCTGCTCAAAAACCAAATAACAGACTGCTGTTGTTCTTTCATGTATGTCTGAAGTGGGACAGCCTCTATTATACTGGTACATCGATGAAATTTGGTTGTCTGCATAGTATTGCTGGCTATAGCTTATTTGTTAAATCCTTTGTAACAGCCCGGTCAATTAAAGTTTTCATTCACCTCACCCTTGTAGGAAAAAGGGCCCAATAAAACTTCGTATCTCTTGCATCACATTCAAATATTTTTATATATAAATATATCTTGAGACATTACAAAATTACATATTAAAAATTTCATTTTGGTTCTGTACTGATGTCACTAAACATGTACAAATGGAAAAAGGGCCACCAATTCAATACACTGTATATTCAGATAAAATTATTATGTTATTACTTGCTGTCAGGTAATAATTTTATCTGAATATATATAGTGTACTGAATTGGTGGGCCCTTTACATTTGCATTTGTACACATTACAAAATATCACTTTAAAGCCTTTTGGTCTGTCAAAACCACTAATTATAACCCATGTAACACTATAACATACCTGTAAAAAACAAAACAAAAAACACACACACTATTAAACAAAGACTGATATGTTTCATTCTACAAGAACATCCTCAGATTCTAACAAATCAATTTAAACAATGCGCATATATGAGTTGATGATTATGAACAATAATGATTGCAGTAGTCTTCCACTGTCATCATTAGACATTTTTCTGTACTTATCTAAGCAACCTAAGTACAGAAAAATTTCTATAATAGTCACTGTGGAGGGCTACTATCATTTGTTCTTACTTATTCATGTCACCAATTTGTAGTCTTTATTATGTCTTTGTATCCATACATACATACATTATCATTATAGACTGTTATGCCTTTCAGCGTTCAGTCTGCAAGCCTCTGTGAATTTACTAAACCTCGCCACAATCCTCTATTTTGCAACTAGTGTTGTGGCCTCATTTAGTTCTATACCTCTTATCTTTAAATCGTTAGAAACCGAGTCTAACCATCGTCGTCTTGGTCTACCTCTACTTCTCTTACCCTCCATAGCAGAGTCCATTATTCTCCTAGGTAACCTATCCTCCTCCATTGTATACAAACCAAGCTTCAAATTATTTAAGAATTGCCATGAAAGACTGTCATTAAAATGTGTACTCAAATTTAAGGTCTTTTTTTTTTTCTTTCTTCTTCTCAGCAAGAATGATGTTTATCTTTAAATTGTGATATCATCTCTCACTGTCGATGTGACATGTGATGAACCGATATTCCATAATAGAGGCTTTTATGGATTGGAAACATGTCCACATGTTTAAGAAAGAAACATAAAAGTTCTGTCCCGGCAATTTGTGTATTGAATAGTCGTTTTGGCTGTTATAGAATTCTCTACTTCCTCTCACCATAGAAACAAGAGTTGAAAATCACGAGAGCATTAGCCGAGTTTGGCATTGCTTCCACTTACTTTTGCTAGTCTCCGAGCTTCCTTATTTCCTATTCCTTGATCACCTATCATTCTTCTCCAGTCTCGATGGTATTAGGCTTGCAAGGCCTACGTTGTCATTCATTTTCATACCCTTTCCTTATTTTCAGTATATCCATTCTTCAAAATACTGGACCTCATTATTTTTTTTCTTTTGATTAAAGTTAAACACGGATGGCTGTCTAGTTGTACTTCCCCTAAAAACAATAATCGCACCAGTATCTATTAGGTTTGCAAGGCCTATGGAGTAGTTTTTCGTTCTTCTTCATGCATACTAATGGCCTTTTCTCTTCCTGAAACCGCCATTCTTTGAAGGGCCGGAACTCACCATCATGGCAGTATCACAAATTAGTGTTATTTTTATACTGGAAAGAAAAGTCTTATTTAAAAAAAAAACCAGTATAGTAAAATGAAGAAATATATATGAGATACTTATAAAAAAAAAATGAAATATAGACTTACCTGTATTGTAAGCCAATTTCTTCACATTGTGAACTGCTTTTCCAATAACTTCTGTACTCTCTCTTAGCAGACACGAACAGATGTATTTGACATGACAGTCCTGTGGATTTTTGTCATCTGAGATGAGAAATTTATGGAAAACTTGATGTTTCATGGAAACCTTCCTTCACTTTCTCAGAGGAAACCACGAACAGTTTGCTCATATTTGGTTCGTAAAACCACTAACAAAAAAATTATTGAGTGCCGTTTTTAACAATCTCTAACATAGCAATATTTCAGTCCCTTGACAGACACGCTAACGCTCTCATGCCAAAATCAATGAAGTTATAGTACTGCTATTTACGTACTACTAAGGTGCGACTAGGGGCTGCAAGAGGCAGCAAACTGTTCCTCCCAAAAGCTGACCTGCAACTTTTATTATGTTACTTTTACATCCTGCTACTCCAGTGTAACAGATACAAAGGAACATGATACAGGAAAGTAACCATCTCTCGCATTCCTAATGATAACCTTCCATTCACAGTACGCAGGAAAACCATATATGCAAGCAGGAAGAATGGTGGAAGGCCTGATTTATCCCAGAATCTCTTATTTCATTTGAACTCTAACTTTACTTATGGAAGATGGGGAAGATATGCACCCTTCCATTCATAATTTATAGGATTTATTACGGTATTTTTAACACACATTTATGGGTACCAAGTCCAACTCGTTGGCTGCATGGTCAGCATATTGGCCTTCGTTTCAGAGGGTCCCAGGTTCGATTCCCGGCCGGGTCGGGGATTTTAATAACTTATTAATTCTTCTGGCTCGGGGACTGGGTGTTTGTGTCCGTCCCAACACTCCCCTTCATATTTAGACAACATACCACACTACCAACCACCACAGAAACACGCAATAGTGATTACATCCCTCCATATACAGGGTTGGCGACAGGAAGAGCCATCGGCCTTAAAACAGAGCCAAGTCCACATGTGCGACGTAGTTCGCACCCGCAACCCCACAGGTGTGGGAAAAGCAATAGGAAAAGAAGATTTATGGGTACCAAAAGAAAGTCAAGGGCCTGATAGTTTTTCCATACAGGTCACAGAAAATAAAGTGCAATGAAATATTTGTTCCCAGTGCACTATCAGGCACAATTTGGCATTTGAAGAGTCACGAGATATTACAAGGCAGTCGAACATTGGCTAGTAGTTCTGCTTTCCAGACAGCATTCGTAGGTTAAACTATGTTCAGTTCTTCATTTCCTTTTTCATAAACAAGAAGTCATATTTTTACAGTCAAATACAAAACATCTAAAATGCAAGAGAAAGCATTATTCAAAGGAAGAGCAACATCCAATTTATATTTATTTACAAATAATATTTTACCTAATGTAACAACTTAAAGACTTTCACAGCCAGAGTCTCAATGAATACATAACATATTATTTAATCTGTTTTCGAAAAATTTCTAAACTGGGTTTCGTTCTACTTCATTTCAGTTTTTTTGAAAACTAGCAGTCTGATCTTATAAACAATGAAAATCCACTTCGTGAAATGTAGGACTCTCTAGCTATTTTAAAGGATCACATTTTTGTTAATCTGTTGTCCTATTGTTCTAAAATTGAGCTAGTTAACAATTATCAAATGATGATGTGGTGTGGCATCTTTATGACCTTGGTAGTACCATAAAAGAAACTGGACATAACACGTATATGTTTCATTGTATTGTTGTTTTTAACCAGTTTTATGTTAGGACAACGTTTTTAAATAAGG
Source organism: Anabrus simplex (assembly GCF_040414725.1). NCBI lineage: Eukaryota > Metazoa > Arthropoda > Insecta > Orthoptera > Tettigoniidae > Anabrus > Anabrus simplex. The sequence goes on from NC_090275.1 coordinate 54,789,444, forward strand.
TCTATTACATGCATGTGATTTTAATCTGTAAGCTGAAGAAGAGAATATTAATTAATTCTCAAAACATGTACTTATATATATATTTATGTACTGTATTTGATGCATTAGTAAATATACTAGATTTTGAATTGTATTGACCTTTAAATAATTAATAACAGTTCTAGCAAGTATACATTCAAATAGGTGTTTACTATCATCTTGAGGGAAATGATTCCATAGTTCATCAAACAAACTGTTCCTTGATGGTTGTTGTAGATCCAATTTCAGAGATATCACAGAGAAGCCAAAGCACAATATGTAGTTAATGAAACATGCTAAAGAGGATGCCCAGTCATGCAGATTGTACACGACAATTGGAATCCCAACCACCACAAATGTTTGTAGTTAAAACATCTCTGCACTTTAATGGGAATAACATCCAGAAAGAAGACAGAACAATCTGTAGACTTAGTTATTTCCTTCATATTCCACAAGCTGTCAATTAAATAGTTCAGCTAGCAACATCTGCATGTAAGCGGACATGCAATTGTGACTCTGAAGCTAACCAACAGCCAACAATGCACATCTGAAATGGCAGAACACTGTCATTTGATGTTTGTCCTAGAATTCTTCAGCAGAACTCTTTTTTATACATATGTGCAATGCTCAACGTTACAAAGTTCCATCTTCAAATGATGTCAAAACAGACAAAGTTTTACAAATGTACACTGCTTAACGTTGACTCCAACTAGTAAACAATGTCAGGAAAATGAAGTTTGTGCTTAACTGTTACATAGCAACTACATTGGTAGTGGTGATGAAACTGAATGATCAAGGTGCTTATTTTAGCAGTGTGCCAATATACCTTTTTGGAAGTTCCCACAAACAAAGAATAACCCTATATTTTTTAATCATACAAACTATAAAGTTGCACAGGCTTAAATGAAGAGTAACAAAGTTTAAATACTTTATGATGAGCATGAAGTAGTGTTTAGAAGGTATTCTAGCATGCAACTCCAATTAGCAGAAAAGAAATGCAGAATTCATTATTAACATGTACAAAGTAGGCGAAGTATAAAATAGAAAAACAAAACAGGATTTTAATTTACTTCACTGTTTATTAAAAAATTTTTTTTACATAGGACTTCAACACAATATTATCTAAATAATACAATCTGATTAAAACTGTACACATTAAGTAATTTTGACTCTATACACAAATGGATACAAAATATCCAATACACAATGGCATTCAATTAAATAGCATTTGAAAAGGTCCACAGTAAAAAAGTCCTTCTTCATTCTTCTTTATGTTAATTTATAATATTAAGAAGTAGATTTGAGATTATTTTCACCGGCTTTACTGAGACTAGTAATATTTCAAAACGAGTCTTCCGCAGTGTACTAGTGGGGGTTGTTTATATATTCCAGGGAGTCCAAAATTCTCATAACAATCTCAAAGCCTCCATGAGAAGGGTACTTTTAGAAAGGAAAGAACAAAATGTCCAAAATATTAAATGCAAATTCACTGCTTCATAAACAGAACCTTCCTATATTACAGACTATAGCTCAGGGCTTTAGAGCTTACTCAGTCTAACAGCAGTGAGTACTGCGCGAATAAAGGAATGGGTATCAGAATGAACAGTGATTAACCGCTTCGCTGCTGAGATCAAGTTAACTTGATTTGAACGTTGTGCTCTCAGAGATGCCATCAAATAAACCTTACTTGAACCATGCTCATACGCTGCTGAAATCTGTGAGCTATGTTTTCAAGTACTTAGTTTCTTTGTTAATGCAGAGACTAGCTCGGAGACCAAGAAATAAAAATTGTAGAAAAATTTAAATATTTAGGTGAAATAATCACATATAACCTGAACGAGAAACCAGCATGGCAAAATAGAATAGATAAACTGGTTACAGCACAGCATGTTATCAAGACCACAAGTGGTAAAAAGTGTCTCTCAATAGCAACCAAATTGAAACACTACAAAATAGTCACCCAGCCACAAATTAAATATGCATGTGAAACATTATTCAAAACAACAAACACAGTTGCAATAGATAAAGTACTCAAGTTGGAAAGGAGAATAGTGGGAACCTGTTTAAATAAAAATTATCAAGTAAACAAGAGTTTCGAGGCTAGCTTCCAATGAAATAGTTTATAAAGAAATAAAATCTGTGACTAGCACAATGAAAAGAAATGAATATCATTCTTAGGTCATCTAATACGGTCACCAGAAAATAAAATCGGTAGAAAAATAATAGAAAAATAATGGAAGAGTAAGAATAATATTAGACAGATCACAGAACTTAAAGAAGACATAAGAGAGTTGCATATTACAATAGAAGACTTAAAATACAAAACTAACACACTCAAGATATTGAAAGATAAACACACTAGATTACAGATGAAAATCACAAGCAGAGAATAGGAAGAGTGATTCCAGAAATAGAAAGAAAATTATGTTCAGAGGATGAAACCGTATTGGGCTGACAAAAAGAAGAAAACCTCCATAAACTTGACTACAATAGTCCTATGCTGGCTAAACAATTGAAATAAATAACATAATAAATAAATATGATTACCTTCTGCTACTTGGATATAAAGAATGTGCATTAGTGCTTGTATGTACGACCATAGAATGCGCCCCGAGGAAACTTTCGTTTTTAGAAAATATTAATTTAGAAATGGATTTTGTTAGTGGAGAAAATTACATTAGGGATGTTGGAAAATTACATAATTATGATGAAGTGACACAGGATAGGGAGAAATGTGGTCTTTCACAAGGTCTGACAGCACAGGTTCATGCCTACACAATATGGGCATGTGGCGAGAGCCAACATGGACTCCCATCATCTAGAAATGCCTGACCTACAGACGACATAAACTAAATGAAATGGAGTGTATGGTGCAGAAAAGCAGGCCCCTAAACCATGATGGAAAAAACGTCCGGGAAGACGATTAGGAACATAAACAAAACTTACATTCTCTTACTCAAAGGAAAATATACAATTTCCTGAAATATTTGCAACATTTCCAGTTGTCTACACTTCCTTGCTTTAAATGTTTTTACTTACTGGTCCCCTAACAGGAGTAAAAAAAAAAAAGTGTTCCTTAGTTATAAAATTTTCTTGCAATCTGAATCTTCTTATTGAAATTCCAAGGATACAACTTGATTATTTAGATAACTGCGAGATACTGAGATATGGTAACAGAATGACTAGCAGCAATGTAAAGTTTGGAAAGTTACAGAACTTGGAAACCTGGAACAATGAAAACCACCCATAGTTAGAATATCACAGGAAATGGGATGAAAACAATTGTAAGTGTGATGTAATATTCTTTTACTAAACATCCATCAGTGAAGAACCTACATCAAATTACAGTAACTATATATCAACTGCTCCTAGAATAATTCCAAACGGTAGCCCTACATACGGTCCATAAGTGAATACTATTTTGTTACCATTGATGCCTTCACGGCCCATAATTGTTGACATGATATAGATGTGGAGCAAAGTTCTGTGCGAAATGTAAAGAATTTCACCTTTTCTCGACACGGGATAAGCCCAAAAAGCCTATATTATGTCTACGAATACTATCTTTCTATTGAAAATTGGCACAAAAAAATGCAGATGCTCACATTTTTCAGGATAAGGTTGTTAACACCATCACTAAATCCGTTATACTTCAGCGTTGCTCATGGCATCAATTACCAGGTCAAAAGAGAGGTGAGAATCACTTGTTAAGTATGACTGAAAGTGCAATGAGTTCTCGTTATCACTCATTTGCGGCTAAAGCAAGACACAGACTACAGGAAATCTTGCAGTATGCTATTAACAACGTTTGTCTTCATGATGGGTGAAAAAGGTATTAGGCTCTTTAGGGCCAAAGAGTAAAGCATATAGACATCAAAAATAGGCGCATGATTATGGGATTGAAAATAGGCTATATGGATACACGGTCACAAGTGAAATATGATGGCTAAAGCTTTAGCTCCAGCCATGGAACTAGGCGTCTCAGCTTCAAAATTAGCTGTTGGCTTAAAAGATATTCTAAAATCATAATGTATAGGCTTCCAGAGGAAACCTAATACGAGGGTAAAGGTTACAGCGCATTATTTCAAAATAAATTTAAGTTATGTGCAGGAAGAATTTCTAGCAAGTAAAATACTAATTAAAAAACTATTTTTTTAATAATGTGCCCTTCTAAAATTTGGATAAGCAGATAATTCATAAATATGGTAGACCCTATCATAATATCTGAATATCCAATAGTCACCAACAATGATCAAATCAATACTGCTTCTTTTCACGGCTGATGTTAATGAAGACAATGTGGATGATGAAGATAAAGAATGAAACAAAAAGGTTACTCACTCTGTAACCATGCAAATGTTCATGGTTGCAGTGAAATACATCGAAAATCATCCAGCTGCAACACCTATGGACATATCGTGTGTAAAAAAATGGATGGATGTATCTGCAAAATCAAGACTTGTTTAAAAAACAAACCATACACCCCCCCCCCCCACTTTTTTTTTTTTTTCAAGAGAATTCCTGTGAATTATTTACTTGCATAATTTTCCTACTTGTAAAGCATTTTTAGACTCAAAAGTTGGAGGAAAAATTATGCAAACCTGATTTAGAATCTAAAACATCAAAGGCATTCCAACATTTTTTTCCCCCCTCGAAATGGTCCTACAATCATTGCTGGCATAGAGATGTCCTCCTCCAAAGAGAAAAGCTGCCCTCTTTTCATTAATTTTACACTGCCAACCTCTGCTGGCTTTGAACTGCGAGATTTCTGTATTGCCTTTCTTTGCAATTTCCAGTGCCGTTAACTACTGCATTACATACACAACTCAATCGGTATAGTTTTTTATCCAGTTACACATTTTAACAGTTCCTTTTCGATTTCTGGACACTGAACTGATTCTGGCCCTAGAAATGTTAAGACTGTCTTCTTGGCACACTGCTATGTTCTTTCTGTTTATGCCAGTAGTGTGTGTGTGAGGGCTGTACACAAAACTAGTGCAGCAGCACAATTGCCGTTACTTCCCGCGAATGCGATCACTCAATTTAAACCGTGCTGTAACTCCTTTTTTCCTTACTCATCGACAATCGCTTTAAAAAATAATCAGCACAGGACTGGTATATTTTACAGACCAAGTGTGTCTCCCTCACATGGTTACTACAAATGTATTAGTGATGCATGCATAAACCAACACTAAGCGTAGCTTGCCGAGGGGTCCTGTTACTTCAATGTTGTCGCTAGCAGTTATGAGTCACAACCTACAACCTGGTGATCACTGCTGGAACAAAAGATGTTTTGATAACCAAACATCTAGCATGAAAATTAAAAAACTCACATGAGTGATGGAAAACGTGCATAATCATGGAGAAAATATTTTGTAAAATTTTATTTTACTTCAAAATGCCATTTGAAAACTCTGAATGGGAAAATTACATGAGGGAGAAAATTATGCAGGTAAATACTGTAATTTTTAGATTCAATAAACTTGACCATATTAATGGCCTATAGTGGTCTGTATTGACCATAATAAAGTCTTTGATTTTAGTGAATACTTTTTCGCTGAAGCAGAGAATGATGTTTTCTCAAATTTTGTATGAATAATAATAATAATAATAATAAAAAATAGTTTTTTGTATGATACTGACAACGCAATCATATTATCTCCTGTTTTTACGTGTTGTGAGATTGTCACATAACTTTTATATGATACAGTAGAACCTCGATAATTCGAAATCGGTTAATTCAAAATCCCACGTAATTCGAAGAAGCTCTCATTCCCGGAAACATGAGATACAGTTTTGCAGGTTATTTAAATTGTTTAATTCGAAATACGGATAATTCGTAATTTGAAGTACATTGTCTGCCCCATTACCGAAATTCAGACTTTTAATTCGAAACTGCCTTTACATTTTAAAACAATAGTATGTTACAGAGTAATTTCAACTCGAAATTTATCCGCGTCATAATAGAACGTGTGTTCCGGAACATGGAGGGGTAGCTTTCCGCACTTACACTCACTTCGGTGCGTCTACAGTGCTCTTCATGATTGCCAAGTTGAATGAAATCGGAATTCTTTTGTATTCAACTTTTAAGGAACGCTGTTATATCACGCAACAGGCAGTGTGCGGGAAAACAGAATGCGCGAACATTGGCGATGCCGACAGTTGACGAAAAAGCGTGGCTCATATAATAAATTCGTAGGCACCGAACAATACTGTCATTGCCGATGAAACTGCATTGCTTTATTTTAATGCGAGCCCAAACAGTCTTATGGTTTTAAAGGAGAAAATGCCAGCCGGGGAATCGTACAAGGATCGGGGATGGGGGTCATTGTAGTGCGTTGCAATTGCAATGCACATGGAAGCGAGAAACTTTATCCCCTCGTCATAGAAAAGCGATAAACTACAATGTTTTAAGGGCGTCGGGCACTTTCCATGCCAGTACAAAGCATCTAAAAATGCAAACAGTACAGATATCCAAAAAATGATGCATTTGCACAGGGGAACCAGCATAATTCATCCTCGTCTTTGAATTGTGTGATTTTTTTCTTTCGTTGCGTGAGGTTATGTTCGTCAGTGATTTATCCAAGTGCATTATTTGAACATTGTAAATGCACCTTGTTGGATACATTTCGGAAATAGTTTTTCCATGGCATTGGAAAGGTTTAAACTGTGAATCGAGGTGATTGCATGTATTAATGGGTCTTAGAATACTTTGTGACGCGGCAAGTGTTTACATTTCTGAAGTACGAGAGAAGTGCCATGGCGGGAAATTGTACAAGGATAGAGTCATAGGAAAGTTTGATTCTAAGGGCATCGGGTACTTTCTGTGTAAATACAAGGCATCTAAAATGCATACAGTATAGTAATCCAATTGATAAAGCACTTGCACATGGAGCGAGCATAGATTTCTCCTCGTCTTTGAATCGTGCTTTTTTTTCTTTCTTTCGTTGAGTGAGGTTATGTTTACCAGTGAGATATCCGAGTGCATTATTTGAATACTGTAAATGCAGCTGATACATTTTGGAAATAGTTCTTTTTTCATGGCATTTGAAAGGTATAAACTGTGAATCAAGGTTAAATGCATGCAGTAATGGGCCTCAGAATATTTTGTAACGCGGCAAGGGTTGGTACTTCTGAATTGCGAATTGGCGGTTAATTCGAAATCACGTAATTCGAAGTGCGATTTTTGAGTCCCAACGACTTCGAATTAACGAGTGCACCCCTCTCTATGTTATAATAAAGGTTTTTATTTTGCCATTGATGCTTTCATGGCCAGTACTTATAGACATGATACTGTATAGGCTTTTGGGCTTATGCCGTGTCAAGAAAATAAGGTGAAATTCCTTACGCTTTGCAGATTTTCTTCTGATGATGCAGAGCAATGTTCTCTGTGAAACGTAAGGAATTTCACTTTATTTTCTTGACATGGCATAAGCCCAAAAGCCTATACAGTATCATGTCTATAAGGTTTCTATTTGTTCCTTGGATCATCCAGCACCCACCCTCATTTACTACTTTTTTCCTTTCCTTTTCTTTCTTTCCTTTTCTTGGTACCAACTTGGTACCCGTGAGAGGTTCTACCGATATGGTAACTTCTTATTACACTAGCTTTATACTATGCAGCCATACAAAATAAAAATTCCAGAAACATTATTACCACGTAAATTATTTTCACTAATGCATGTTAGGGAAAAGAATATTCATCAGAAATGTTTCAATTCTACTCCTGGTGTCTAGAGAGAATAATATTTTCAAACTGTTAATAATTCATGTCTTACTCCAGAGTAATCCTTTTTGCAGCAACAGAAAAGGAAATAAAACGACCAAAAATATCTAAAAAGAAATCAGTGGTAAAATTGATTAATTTACGTACAATCATGATTTGTGACATGGAATACTCCTTTTAAAATACCTTGAATGAATGCCTCTTTCTGCATTCTGAGGACAATTAATATTGAAATCATTCAAGTACATACTCTCAATAAAAAGATCATCATTTACTGACAATATCTCTGGGGCGAATTAATCCCATATTCAGGTACATCCTTCAAGGACAGACAGCTGCAGTATCACAGCACTGAGAAGTAAAGAAGCAAGGCAAATCATATAAGGAATATCTTTCTGAAAGAATTCCATTACCCTCCAGTTCTGATCTTCAAAGTTTAATATAAATTTGAAGTACCAACTTAAATCAAATAAGAAAAGTTTCGTCTCTTATCACATAATCTTCCACTCAGCTTTATTGTTACATTCATCAAAGAACTTGTAGTTTTAAAAGCTTTGTACAAATTATGAAATTGACAAAATATTGTACGAGATCTTCACATGAAGATTAACAGGTACAAATGAAAAACTAACATGTCCCAATGCAAGGAACTTGCTGCTGATTTTACAGTCAAATGTGACTGAGATCAGTATACTGTTATGTACAAGGGGCTTTCTTCTTCAACCCACACATAAGCGACTATCTCTTCATTCCTGAAGTCCTCATACCATGCTTATGTCTTCAGAGTATTGTTGCTCCCCGATAGCATGTAGTGTTAGATGTACTTGGTCTGCGTGAGAGCTCCTTCACCAAACGTGGGGTCCGTCATACGGTTCCAGTCAGTCTGCCCCACCACAAAACCGATAGCCCTCATCTTCTCCTGCTGTCGACGTTCTTCCAAGTCAGCCCATCGCACCTAGAATATTTAAACAACAAATTAGCAAGCACCATGACAAAGAGCAGATACAATTTTCATATAAATAACCAATACAAATGGTTAACCAATAATGAAGAATGAAAATTTCGAATTAGAACTCTTAGAATAAATAAAGTTTCTAATGCAATTTTCTTGTTTATTACATTATTTTGGAAGTGTTTACCAGTATACTGATGAAATAAGAGTTGCAGAAGAACTATGGTAATTTGAACCCCACCGATTTCAACAGTTAAGCGAAAAGGAGAAAAGATTAAAATTCCACTTGCAACATAAAGAAAGGATTTATTCATAGAATTAATCTTAAATATGATTATTTAAGCTAGAATTTAGCAAAATAGAAAAAGAAAACTCTCTTCATTATAGATTGTTATGTATGCCGTTCAGTATTCAATCTGCAAGTCTCTGTCATTGGAAAAAAAAAAAAAAAAAAAAAAAAAAAACCTCCACAAACCTCTATTTCTTACTAGTAGCCTCATTTAGATCCATACCTTTCTTTAAATCATTACAAACCGGGTCTAACCATCATCTCTTGGTCTCCCTCTACTTCTCTTAACCTCCAAAATCAAGCCGATTATTCTCCTAGGTAACCTATCCTCCTCCATTTGGATCACATGACCTGACCACCGAACCTGGTTCACGTGTACCGCTTCATCCATGCAGTTCATTCCTAACTTAGCCTTTATCTCCTCATTCAGAGTCCACACCTGCCATTGTTCTCACCTAATTTACCAGTGATCATTCTTGCTACTTTCAAATCTTGTTACTTCTAACTTATAAATATGATATCCTGAGTCCACCCAGCTTTTGCTTCTGTAAAGGAAAGTTGGTCTGAAAATAGACAGGTGTAAAGATAGTTTCATCTGGGAACTTGACTTCTTTCTTACACAGAATACTGAAGATCGCAACTGCGAGCAAACTGCATTGGCTTTGCTCACCTTGATTCAATCTCACTTAATACACTACCATCCTGGGACAATACACACCTTAAATACTTGAAACGATCTCAGTTTTGTATTCCGAACATGACATTTAATTCTCTTAGGTTTCTTTCCTACTGACTTCAGGCTTGGAACTGCTACTTTTCATATCATACTCACTGCACCTATTTTAAAGTTCCAAGATATTGGATTGCAGACTTTCAGTGGACGGTAAGCAGGTTCACAATATAGAAAGAGAATGGTCAGTTTACAGGGATGCTACAGTTGAAACAGCGAAGGAATGCCATGGAACAAGTGGTTGTAAAAATGGGAAAAAAGTGGAACATCTTGGTAGAATGATGAAAGGCAAAACAAATAATTGCTGAATCCAAAAAGTCGTGGGATGATTTTTCATAACAACCTGGAAGGGTTTGGTCAAGTGGCAGAGAAACCTGTTTGGATAGTAATAAAGGATCTTAGGAGGGGATGGAGAAAGGAAATGAATAGTATTTTGGGTAAATCATATAAAATCACAGTAGATCCCAGGGAATCACTGAACTGGTGGAAGAAATATTTTAAAAATTTTCTAAACATAAAGGGAATTCCTTCTATTGACGTGGCAAACAACCGAGCTCGTGGGTGGCAGATAGTGGTGTTAGTGAAATTACACTTGAGGAATTGGAAAGAATGGTAAATAAAGACCATCATTATAAAGCAGCAGAATAGATTAAATTCGAACTGAAATGGTAAAATATGGTGGGAAAGAAGGGATGAAATGGCTTCACAGAGTAATAATAAGATTAGCATGGAATATTAGTAAGGTACTTTCTGACTGGACGAAAGCAGTACTGTATAATCCCGAATACCACCCGCCACCCTAAATTTGAGATGGCAAAATACGGGAAAAAAAATAATTAAAAATCAAATAACTTACATACTTATTTAATTTTCTTCAAATATACCACAAATAGAAGTTCAAACAGCTTACAATTAATAAAATCATCACAAAAAAGTCATAAAATCGGTCCAATACTCAGATCATTCACAATTTACCGTTGTCATCTGAAGTTTCACCATAGGTCGCTGGCATCTTTCCACAAATAGTCGTCCTCACTACCGTCCACTGAATTTGAAATTCCACATTTCTTAAAGCTGTTGGACACTAGATTGTTGGGAATGCGTGCCCATGTGGTCTTGATCCAGTTACACATTAGTCCCACTTCAGGCCTCTTCACTCGTCCAGTTGGTGTTAACGCACCATCACCATCCGACATCCATTCGGTGTAAAACTGTTTCATTGCAGTTTTGAAAGGCCAGTTCACGCACACATCCAACGACTATAGAATAGAAGTGAGTCCTCCGGGAATTATCGCAAGATCGGTTTTTCCTTTCCTCATCATATCTTTTACGGCGTCAGTTGTATGTCTTTGGTAACTGTGCAACGCAAGCATGTTTTGTTTCTATAACAAAGCTCCTGGGCGACATTGCCAAATGCACTTCACCCAGTCCTCAACTAACGCACTGTCTATCCAGCTGGACTCATGTGTTCTAACAATAACACCAGACAGCAAGTTTTCTTTTGGAAGTGTTTTCGTTTTCAGAACCACATATGGAGGGAGTTTGGTTCCATCCGCTAATATGCACAACATTACCGTGCATCATTGCTTTTCATTACCACCTGTTCTGATGGTTACACTTTTAGAACCCTTCGTATCCACTGTATTTTCCAACAGCATTTCAAAATAGACAGGTGTCTGGTCAGCATTCCCAATTGGCGACAGCAAATAAGAATTTTACTTCCTCAAATGAATAATGTGAAAGGCTGTTAATTTTTTTTCATATGCCCCAAGGAGACATTGTGAAATAGATGTACATCTCTGAATGCACAATCCCTTTCTCCGATAAGAGTTTCAGATCCATCCGCAACCCGCACCCAAGATTTAGAACAAATTTTATGTCAATTGTGTGTATGTACATTTGTTTAGTTATTAGATGTTTTACATTAAGGCTGAACATGGGCAGCCCAGGCCAAAACTAGTCCCTAGTTAATGTAATTCAAAATATTGCATATTATAGTATTGAAAGGTGGACCATTAAGACATTAATTTAATTATTATTATTGCAATATTTTGAGGAAAAAAGTGTGGGTGGTATTAGGGATTATAGGGTATTTGCACCTATCTATAAGCAGGGGAACAAGAGGGATTGCAGCAACTATCAAGGTATTTCATTGATCAGTAAACCTGGAGAAGTGTTTGCTGGCATTTTGGAAGGGTCAGTGTAATCAATGGTTGAGAGTACATTTGATGCAAACCCACGTTGTTTCGTACACCACAAGCTGTCAGGATCACATTTTTAGTGCATGCCAGGTAATTGAAAAATGCTAGAAGAGGAACAGACAGTTGTGTTCATGTTTCATAGATCAAGGGAAGGCATACGATAGAGTACTGAGGGAAAAGGTGTTAACTTTACTAAGGGATTACGGGTGGATTATGAGGGTAGATTATTAAAAGCAATCAAAGGATTTATGTTGAATGAGTTACTGGAAATTTCCAACAACGGGCCAATTATATTGGACTTACAAAATATGTTTAAAATAACTACCCTCTTGTATGACACAAAGCACTACATGTCTCACAATGCTTTCTTGCACCCTCAACAGCAAGAATGCTGACACTCACTTGCTGCCCTAATCCTCCCACAAGATCATCCCTGTAACATGGTAATTAAAAAAAAAAATTTTTTTGCTAGTTCCTTTACGTCGCACCGACACAGATAGGTCTTTTGGCGATGATGGGACGGGAAAGGGCTAGGAGTTGGAAGGAAGCGGCCGTGGCCTTAATTAAGGTACAGCCGAGCTCGATAGCTGCAGTCGCTTAAGTCCGGCCAATATCCAGTAATCGGGAGATAGTGGGTTCGAGCCCCACTGTCGGCAGCCCTGAGGATGGTTTTCCATGGTTTCCCATTTTTACACCAGGCAAATGCCAGGGCTGTACCTTAATTAAGGCCACGGCCGCTTCCTTCCATTTCCTAGGCCTTTCCTCTCCCATCGTCGCCGTAAGACATATCTGTGTCGGTGCGACGCAAGGCAAATAGAGAAAAAAATAAAATAAGGTACAGCCCTAGCATTTGCCTGGTGTGAAAATCGGAAACCACGGAAAACCATTTTCAGGGCTGCCGACAGTGGGGTTTGAACCTACTATCTCCCGAATACTGGATACTGGCCGCACTTATGCGACTGCAGCTATCGAACTCAGTGGATCTGGTAATGTAGAGTAAAATATATCATGCATGCAGAGGTGCCAACCTCTGAAATGGCTTTTCCGTAATTCCCCCCCCCCCCCCACCTCCCTACCCGCCGAAAAATGTTTTAGTCAAATCGAAAGCACACTCATCCCTTCTGGATAAATAGACCCTATTTGCCCTTCCCTTCTTTGTAACTTGTTTCCCCACGCAGCAGGTGGTTTTGTGTGGGATTTTTCTCGTAGCATTCTTCCCCCTGTGAGGACATTTTCACCTTAAGAACAATAAGCGATTCGAGTGTAGATGTGATTATTGTAGGCCTGAATTCATTCTGTTTTTCCTATTAACACTGACAACTCTTTCTGTGGGAGAGTTAATGTCAGGTACACTTAATACTGCAATAATACAGGATTACATCTTTTAGTGAATAGGACAGTAGAGTTATTCATTCCCAATAAATTTCACGACGCTCACGGATAGCAAAAGGAAGTGACGATCGAATGAGTATCTTTGCCAACTCATAAAATTTGAAGCGAAGAGGATCGAGTACCAATGCTCGAAAAGATTTAATTCTCCTTGTTTTCTTATTTTTTCCGTAGAAATTATATTTTCCTTATAATGTCGCTCTTCCGTAACAATTTACCCTTGGACCATAAAGCCGTAATCGGCAGGGGAAATCCGTAATAATTACGGATAATCCGTAACAGTTGGCACCTCTGTGCATGTAATCCCCACAAAAATCCATTTCTTTGACTTTTCCCATACACTAACAGCAATCCACCAATTTGTCATTACTATAATGCCCCAGCTCCATTCAATAATATTTACTAATGTGCTACCGTGAGCAAAGTCATAATGTCGACAAATACTCCTCCCCTTGTCCACAATGCTTTATAGCCTTCATCTGAAATGTTCCACAAAGACTTGTTTGCTTTTAATATGAACCGGCAGCATTCACCTTAGGTAAGAGTTGACCGTTCCGCTGCAGAGATAAAAAAGAAAGGTTGCCGATACGTTGGGAGTTTGGACTAGAAATCTACTTCTTCAAAGCTCCTGTTACTTTAGGTCACCCAACTTACAGAGCTGTATATATCTGAAGCATGCTATTCATGCATTTGTTGTAGTTGTCATTTCATCGCACACTGATGATGATGATGATGATGCTTGTTGTTTAAAGGGTCATCGGCCCCTAATGGTACGAAATGAGACAAAATGAAATGACAAATTAAAAGCCAAAAAACATCCACTGACCACAATTCAAAACGGTGGATGGATGGAGGACGGACGAATGTGAATTTAAAACAATTCAAAACAAAGGATAGATGGAGGACGGTCGGGCGTGAATTTAAAACAATCAGTGGAACCGACCCACAGTGCCTCACATGTACAGAAGCTGGTGTAGAACAATAGTATTACTGACCAAGGGACTGCTTCTATAGCACAATACTGAATCGACGATACTTGTAGTCGAAAGGGATCCAAAATCCCAGTCAGCGGCCCCTCACAATGGTACTTATCACTAGGAAAGTAAAACCATGGTATTTGTCATATTGCGGTACTAATCAAGAGTAGCGTACACTCGCGGTATTACACACATTATGGTACTACTCACAGGTAATGAAATTTGCACATGTATTACAGACCTACGCTGTTTCGCACATTGCGGCGTCATTTACAGGCAACGCAAACATATGGTGTTCATCACATACATGTTCTAACCACAGGGACCCGCACTAACCCGTGGTGTTCTTCATATAATGGGTACTAATCATAGGCAAGCCAGAACCATGGGGTTCCCTCATCCCATGGTGTCGTTCATATAGTGCTACTAATCACAGGTACTGTAAAAGCCATCGTGCTCTCATTTGCTACTAATCACAAACTTATTTGGTACCCAACATAGTGATATACGTGCACGTAAAAGTGAACCATGGTGTTCCCCGCGTGGTGGTACTAATCACAAGTAGTTTCATGGTTCTAATTTGATCATCCCTTGGTCGCCCCTTACAACAGGCAGGGGATACAGTGGGTGAATTCCCTCGTCTGCGTCCCCCACCCACAGGGGGTACACCGTACACTAGCTGCCTTTGTACAAGAGACAAAACTTCTGGCATGACTAGGTACACGATATGGGAGGCTTCAAACCTAATCTGGGATGAAAATAGATATTCCCTAGTAAACAGATTCAGAAAGTGGAGAAATTCAAAATATCTGGGGGAGTGGACAAAGACAGAGAGAGACGCACTGTTTTCGAGACTCAACAAGATGAACTTGGCATATAAACTAACTATGAACACTTACAACAAGAAGTATATCTCAATCAATGCAAAATTCAAGACACTACCAGACAGTGATCCGCTCGGAGGCTTTAGAGGCAGCTGAAAATTTGACAGGATTGGTCAAGAAGTTGGAACTAGTGGAGAGAAAGATTCCGAGGAAGATAATGGGACCCCAAAGAGCAGAGGATGGATCGTACAGAAAGAAACGAAACCAAGAATTATATCTCAGATACCATCCGGAAGAGGAGAGCTATGTTCTTCGGACATATCTACAAAATGAACCTGGGAAGACTGACCAATCAGATAAGACTTTTTGAGACCAGGAAAACAACAGTGCACTGGTACCAAGACGTGAAGAAGGACATGGAAGAAATGGGAATACAAGGAACAGAAATCGGCAACAGGGATGCTTACAAGTCGAGGATCAAGGCCAAGAAAAGGTTTCAAGAAAACGTTAGATCCTGTACCCAAGTGCCATGGACATAAGAAAGGAGGAGATTGCAGAGTGAAAGGATGAAGGAATAATGGACGAGGATTAAAGCCCAGAAACAGATGAAGCTGAATTCGAATTAATGCGGTCCATAGTCAACCAAAACGAAAGAAGAAGAAAGGGGAAAAAAAGGAAAGTACTTGTGTAACATGAATACATAAATAAAGTTAATTGCAAACTACAGGGGGGGAAAAAAAAACCACCATCAAAATGGAAAGAATAAGGTAGACCTTTACCGCTTTTTTGCCAGGAGTTACTTTCCGATTATTGTAGTCATCGGTCAGCTGTAGCCAGTCTTCCATGGTTTGGGGTCTGTCCTCTGTCTTGCGGCGCTTTGCCAACCCGTCAAGGCGATCTGCAATCAGCAAACACACTTGTTTCACAACTCTTCCAAACTTTCTAAAGCAGAATTATTTTCCACAAAACGTCCAACTATTTCAATTCTCCTTCACTCCTCCTTTCTTTTCTCTTTGATACATTATCTGGCACTGAAAGCAAAAAAGTCCAAACAGGTGTTACGAAATTTTGAACAAGTATGTTATATTTTGGAACTTGATAATGTTATTTGCCAATTGTCTAAAGAAAGGATGACAATGAGTCCACTTAAGTAAAAAATACACAGGTAAATGTTGATACTTGGCCTCTTTACTGGTGTTTTATTTCATGTATACAACAGTGAAAAATAGGTTCAATTCATTTTTTGTCTGTCCAATAGTTTATTTGTTACAGAATAAACAAATTCTTAACATAATTTTTCAAACCTCTGTATTGAAGTTCAGGGGTATCTGGCAGAGCATTCTTTGATTAATATCTAATAGCTAAGCAACATTAAGGGAGTCAAAACAGGAGATGTCAAATTTCTCCATTAATATTACAGGTAGACTACAAACCCACTTATCTGTGGTAACTGGGACCGAGACTGTCTCAAGTAACAAAAAACTCAGATGAATGTGTAGCAAATCATGGTTTTGGATTAGAAATGATGAAACTGTTGCTGATGATGAAATGCAAATATTAAACTGCTTCAACTTTTCTTAGATAAATGTATGTACAGTACTAAACAGAGTAGCCCTTAATAACGTTTTCAACCAGAGTTAAAATTTATTTGCAAAAAAATTCCTGTATCGTTTGAGCTTATTACCCCTCATGCTCGCTGCTATGTTGTGCTACCATCTCAACCAAAACAAATAATGTACCGTGGACTCCTCTTGCCGATCTTATCACGCATAGACCACCTGTATGAGAAATGCATAGAACACCTTCCTTATCACTTTTGTCACAGTAAAACTCAAACAATGGCATTGTCTGTTAGTTCCTGCTCCTCGTCTCCATTCAACCAACCCACGGCATCTTCTTGGATTGCACGCTGAATAACAGAATAACAGCCACAAGTTTATCAACATTTTAGGGGCTGCAATTTGCAGTGTGCATTGTTCTGAATTTTATAGTTAATTTAATTATGTTGACAAAACGAATGCCTCGGTTAACAAAGAGTCTCTCAGATAATCTGGTATCAGACGAGTGGGTTTATACAGTACACGGTTGTGCAAAAGGTAATTTCCAAACTTTTATGTTTTGAGGAATAGTAATGGAGATATTTGTGAATTACACTTCAAAAACTCTCCTGCTAACCCTATGGTTGTGAGGTGTTCAAAACCTGTCAGCAATGGGCAGTGACGTGAGTTTATAATAAACAAGTGTAACTTTTCATGAAAGATCCTATTATAAAATAAAAGATAATTATGTCATAAAATGCCCTTTAGCTTATTTGAAAATACCCGTTAGCAGTATAAGCTGACATTGTCAGAGGCTGCGATCTGATTTCTGGTACTGTTTGAAATTTAAGATCGGCAGTGGGGGGCCTGATATGTGGTTAAAAAGATACATACAGTTCACCTCCATTGAAAGTGTGCCTCAAAAGAGCTGCACCACCTTGGGACAAGAACATGAATTTACATTCACACTATGTATTAATGTTTTGGCGATGACTACAGAGTAGTTTGTGTGCGAGTTCTTCATACTCAAGAATATGGGTCAATTTAGGTCAATGGGTTGGGTAAAATTCATAGCTTGGCTTATTTAGAAGCCCTGATGTACTTCAGAATGTTTACCAAACAACGTATCTCCCTCAACATTCTAATCTATTCACTTAACCCACAGGCCTCAACTGTGCCAGTAAAGCAGATCTGTTTACACATAGCTCTGAGCCAGTTGTGACATTGTGGCCACTCCTTATATTTACCGGAGTTAGTAACAGATGGTGCAAAGCATTATATCCATATTGAAATTAAGGAAGCTATTGATCAGTATAAAGCTTGCTCAATTTTGTTGCACATGAGCATCCCTGATTGCTCTCAAGGTTGCCTACTTGAGAGAAGGTTACAACATCATTACATTTGTTCAAACTTGCTCTCTATCAATAGATGGCATGGCATGGTCTATAGAATTTTGTTATATGTATATGGATTTTTCGAATCTATTGGAATGAGAATTTTGTAGCACGTCCTTATTTTCACCATCTAAGTCAGCAGTCTGTTTCACACAGTCATGATTGGTCATAAGAAAAAATATGCAAGTTTGCTAATGAGTGCACACGTTAAAAATGTTACATGAAATAAAATTCATTGTTAAAGCCCATACTGTCAACTCAATAAAAAATATTTTGGATTGTCAGAAAAAATCCACCTTTACAACATTATAAATTGTTGAAGTTAATTAACATTAGGTACAAGATATGTTTATATGGAAAGAACATTTTAATGCTGTTTTAGTACCTAATTTTAAAATGTACGTATTTCTTAGTGGTACACATTTTTATGGCTGGAGATATCTCTAAATAGGAGACAAAACATGTCCTATTAGCTTTGTTGTTATTCTTAATAGAATAAACAGTTTATAGTATTGTAAAGGTGGAATTTGTCTCAAAATATTCCACAACATTTTCATTGCAAATGTATTGAAAAATAGTGAAAGTGATTATTCCGTGCAAGAAGTATCTGAAAGAGATTATGGTTTGAATGACAGTTGGTGTCAATGTCAGATGAAAAGCAATTTCAAGGCATGTTCAGAGCAAGAAAATTAAGACGGCAATTGGTTAAGAATTCTCAATTTTGGTTCTCTAAGTATGCACAAAGCCAGCCCCATGGTGTAGGGGTAGCATGTCTGCCTCTTACCCGTAGGCACCGGGTTTGATTTCTGGCCAGGTCAGGGATTTTTACCTGGATCTGAGGGCTGGTTTGAGGTCCACTCAGCCTATGTGATTACAACTGAGGAGCTATCTGACAGTGAGATGGCGGTCTCGGTCTAGAAAGCCAAGAATAACGACCGAGAGGATTCGTCATGTTGACCATGACACTTCATAATCTGCAGGTTTTCAGGCTGAACAGCGGTTGCTTGGTAGGCCAAGGCTCTTCAGGGCTGTTGCGCAATGGGGTTTTGTTTGGTTTTTAAATATGCACAAGAGTGATGTTGAAAGGATGCAAAAATGAAACCTTCATACTCATCTGCAATTCGTACACAAGGTATCATATTGAAAGATTTGCATTAGGAAGTGGAGGCCATTTGATATTTTAACTGTACTCTTTTGAAAAGTCTTCAGGTTAAATTCAAGGAGAAAACATTCACTAAGACCTAGATATTGGTAGTTGCTCAGAAAAAGGGCTCCAAATATATGTTACTTTCAAGCTAGATCAGTGGTAGTGTCTCCTACTCATGATCCTGATGAGATAGTAATTTTTTTGAAAGGAAGGGCAGTCAGAAATCTTGGCATTCCACATCAATGTTGGTATGTTAAAGATCTGTGATGATGCATTCAGAGTCACTCATTAACTCAGTATATCACACATATCCATTTATTACTTTAAATGTAAACTTAAAGAAGTACACTGGTAAGACCACAATTAGAGTATGGTTCCCGTATATGGGACCAGGATTACTTGATTTGAGAACTGGAATAAATCCAAAGAAAATCAGCTTGATTTCTGACAAAAGAGTAGTTATGAAAATGTTGCAATTTTTGGGTATGGAAGACTTGGGAGCAACGAGACAAAATGCTTGTCTCAGCAGGATGTTCTGAACTATCAGTGGAAAGGTGGTGTGGACTGGCATTAGTAGACGAATCAGGATGAGTGGTGAAGTAAGGAAGATAAATTTGGAATTCAAGAGGACAAATTGGGGCAAATATTCATTTATTGGAAGAGAAGTTAGGGACTGGAATAATCAACCAAGGGAGATGTTAGATAAATTTCAAAATTCTTTGAAACTATTTAAAGAAAGAGTAGTAAACAACTACACTAATAGGAAATCTGCCAATTGGACATCTGCCCTAAATGCAGATCAGTGTTGATTAATTACACTGCAGGAACCTCAAAGTTAACCTTAGTAATGGTAAAATGATTTACTCTGAACAAATATCTCCCACAGAAGAGTTGAGAGAGAGAATCCACAAGGGATAGCTGCCCTAGAACAAGGGGAACCGTACAGTAACAGCATCAAATAGATAATTTTTGCACTATTTATCTTAGGATGAAATGAGCTTTTATATATATATATTTTTTTTAAATTTTGAATTTCCCCCGTTGTAGGCCTACAGCTATCCCTGATCAGGAAAACTTTATTTTTCTTTACACATACCATACAAATGATGATTTATCATTGCCAATGAATCTCGTGAAACATCTAAAGAAATATGTACCGGTTGGTACACCTATACGCCGCACATTTGAATTTTCCGCCTTAAAGTTCTCTTCTACAGCTGAAACTCTGAACTTTAAAACTGAATTAATTCAACCGTTTATCAGAAGATGTTACTGAGTTAATTTCGAATTGTTTTTGTTTTCTAATTATCAAGAAGTGTGGACATTCTCTCACAGATGTCTCTACCAAATACTATGATCATGCACCCTGGTGCGAAGTGAAGGAACTTTCCTTGAAGATATTTTGTATTCATAAGTTTGTTCTTTACTAAATGTTGTTCTTTCATTTGTGGGTTGGCAATATTAATATTTCTTTCCGCCAGTTTTGAAATTAGCCAATCATAAATTTCCGTCATTAATTTTTAGCCAATGGCGTCTTTCTTCTCCAATGTGGATGTGTAACTGTAAGCTACCCAATAAACGACTGTGGGCGTGTCTTAATCAATCATGAAAGGTCTCGAATCTTCCCCGAGAGTATAAAAACTGCTGATTTTCCTGGCTCTCGGCCACTCGTAAAACATCTAGCTTAGTGTATGGAAGAATAGCAGGAGGCGGGAAGCGCCTCTTTCATCAGCCAGCAGCTCTTCTACAAGGTAATGGCCTTTTAACAACTTTATTTCTTGCTAGCTCAGCAGTTTAGCCCTTGGGGAAGGTCCGAAACTTTTTCAAAAATGTAACTTAGTGCCGGCTTATGTAAAAGTTTCTTATTACTTTAACTTTAAATTGGGGATAGAGAGTGCTTTACCCTCTCGAGCTCCCCTTCATCTTGAGTTGAGGTGACTACGTTTTCATAACCGATTTTCTACTCTTAATATCTTAAAATTTTCTTATACGAGTCACCTCCCTAGCTTGGGAATATCTCCTATATCATCGGCCTAGTGCCCCTTAGGTTTTATAAGGTTTCATGTAGGAACGCAAGCAACGCCTCCATTCATAATGGTATTTTGGGCCATTTAATTAACCTATTGTTTTTCTTTTAAGGCCCTGTAGGCTGGGTACGAGATACCCCTGTTTAATTCTTGTAAGTTGTGCCTCGATGGCAAGTTTTTGTAAAGTTGGTATTGCCTTTAAGAGGCTTGAAAAATTGAGAGCGGCTCAGCTCTTTCTTGTGTTTGAAAAGTGCCTCTGGGAGGCTTGAGGTTAAAAGTTGGGAGCCAGTGCTCCATGTAATGAGGGGTTTTCTGCCCTTTGGTAATTTGTAGTTGTGAGCTGAGGGCTCAGGAATTATAACTTGGGGCTCGAAGCCCAGAATTTGTAAAGACCTCTTAACTTGTGCTTTCGTTTGTAAAGTTACAATTGTACCTGTTTTTTTAATTGTTATTTCATCTAGTGAAAATTTGTTAAATCTTGTTGTCCATTGAAAATATAACCTTTATTTAAATTTTAATTCATCTTTCGGACTTGTAGTTAGACCCTCCAGCCCGCACCTTCTTTCACCTCTGCTGATCCTCGGGTAACCCCGTAACAAAATATATTTTAGATATGAAACAGGAATACCAAAATGAAGGAACGAATTCACTGAAAAGTTTGTGACAGATCCTTGTGTACTGAAGAGTAACCCAATCACTTCCCAGCAACTCGCAGGTATGTGATACTTTTCTCCAAAGTACTTAAAACAGGGTTCGTAGCGTCTCTTCTTTTCAGAATCAACTTCTTTGGCCTGTGAACTGTTACTCTCAAACCTTATTGTTGGATCAACAACAATGCCAATGTTTCTCTTCCTGTCAATAACGACAATGTCTGCACGTTTACTGGATCCATCGCTAGAGATACAGTGCATTTCTTCAAAGACTTCAAATCTGCCAGATTTTTGAGAAGTTCTGCAATACTGCTCCCGACCCTATGGTGCCTGTTATTTCTCAATAGTTCCCCTTTTGAGCAGAAACTAAGAACATGAGGGAGAGTTCTATCTCATTGCAGTGACGGCAACGGTCTTCTTGGCTTCTACCGGTAACACTTCTGATTGCTATCACATTACAGTTCATTTTAACGGCATTAGTCCATTGATAAGTTGAAAGTCCATTCTTCAGTAATCCAGGTGTTTGATAGTGTACATTCTGAAAAATGTGAGACACCTTTTCCACGGTGTAGTAGTTTTTTTCCATGTTTTAAATTGGTGATCTCTCCGTTTCTTCTGAAGAGTCTGTACCTTAGGTTGTTTAACAGGAGTGAAGCCCAGGCAAAACAAACAGATATATGAAGACGAAAAAATGTACGGAGAGAATTCTTAAAGAGAAAAATAACAGAATTTAGTAGTAGACCAATGTTTTGACTACAACTTTTCCTCAGCCAGGAAAAGAACATGTAATGTACAAAAGAATGGAAAGAAAGACAGACCTGAACTGCTAACTAGAAATTGCTCCTTTAAGAGAAGTTGCATAAAGGACATACAGTACATTCATTGTCAATGGAAACAAATTAATAAGCCTCAACAAGCGAGCTAAAAGTCAATGTCATTACAAGTATTACAAATTAATACCTTCTCACATTAAGAGATGTCAAGAAGAGGAAAATGACTTGTCAAACACACTTTTTATGCAAGAGATCCAATTACACATCAAGCAAGCATTCCAGAACAGACATGATGGCAATTATGATTTTACAGGACCTAACACCAAGGTCAATGGCCCTAAAATCAAGAAAAATGGATGTTGGTATTATAACAAGCCATCTATTTAAAAAACAAATTTGTTTGTAGACTTCAAATTTTGGCCTCATATTTCGTATTTAGCTTGGATTTGGTACACAAAAGTAGAAAATAGGTTCCGTTCAATGTTTTTCAGTCTGGATGTTTGTCTCATTATCACAGGAAAATGGCTTGATAGAATCTCTTGAATCTTAGTATTTAAGTTCAAGAATATCTGGAGTGTGCTCCACGCTACGTACTGTAATATTTGATTTGTAAACAGTGACATAGCAATATTAAGGAGCCCAAAACAGCAAATGTCAAGTTTCTCTGATAATATTAGCAGTATTAGAAACTGTAAGTCATAAAAAGGTGTGTCAATTTTTTATGTTTTATGCATTTTTACTTTAAGAATAATAACAGCAACAGAGATATCTGTGATTATTACATGTTTCATTAACTTCCAAATATCTCTGGAAATATTAATTAATATTCATTCTACCTTAAAAGCATACATGTTTTAGATCTAAAGCAGTTTTTACCATATGAGCTATAATAATGGAGATACAGTATTAATGAATTTAAGTTTTCATTGCCAGGTCCATCAACGGCGAGCATTGCCGATGTGGAAATATTGTAAATTTTTCAGCTAACTCATTCCTGGTTGCCAGCTTTTCGCCCCAGTGTGCTAAGTATTTGTCATTTCAGACGTGTCACCAAATTGGCTGCTTTCCTTAGTTTTGCGAGGGTTACGACTTTGCACGTTTTCCCACCAAGATGGAATATCTCTTCATTGGCAATGTGGTTTACCCATGATATTCAACATTCTATGATACTTACACATTTCAAAAGCCTGCAGAATTTTTTTTTTTGCTAGTGGCTTTACGTTGCACCGACACAGATAGGTCTTATGGCGACGATGGGATAGGAAAGGCCTAGGAGTTGGAAGGAAGCGGCCGTGGCCTTAATTAAGGCACAGCCCCAGCATTTGCCTGGTGTGAAAATGGGAAACCACAGAAAACCATCTTCAGGGCTGCCGATAGTAGGATTCGAACCTACTATCTCCCGGATTTCTTGAAAATCTCTACGCGCACGGCCAACTCGCCCGGCTTTGAAAATTTGCCCGTGTGGTCGAAGCACAGTGAATATTGTATAGAAAGAAGTGTTATCATCAAGTAAATTACGAATGAATCAGTTATGTACCGGTATTGAATGGTCATAAAACTATTTAAAAGGGTAGGCAAAACATTATGACTATGACAGAGATATCAAGACGAGTTATCTGACCTATTTAAAATTAATGCTGCGGAGAAGCATGGGACCACTAATTATTATTAATATATGTACCAATTTAAGTAGTTTGGTGTTTATTTGAACTAGTCCAACAGCTATGCCACATTCAGCTTGGCCTAAGACTTTCTCCTGCTCACCTTTGAAACAATCTGGACAATCTACTTCCTCTTTCATATCATCAGATTCTGAGCAAATATCTCTGAAGAAATCTGCAACGTAGTTCTTCAATTTCTCCGGTACACAACTTATGCAGTGTAGCCATCTTGCCGAAGTGTTATTACATGAAGAAGCTCCAATGACAACAAATTGGCTTCATGCAATATTGCTATTTCTCCTTGTAAACCAACAAATTTCAATTTACCTGAAGAGAAGGTGGAAGAACAGGCCTGATCTAACTTCTAACCATAGACATAGACTACTGGAAGTTTAAAAAAAAATATTTCTGTAAAATTGTAGAGGCATTTGTTTCAAACATGGGCACATTTTTATCTCTACACCTCAGCCATGACAACCTTCTCCTCTGGATGAGGTTTAGAAGCTAGCGTTCCTTGCTAACTCGATCTATCACATCTGTATCGGTCATCTACCCAGCTTATTTTCTCCAAACGGCACTGGTACCACATCTCAAAAGCTTTGAATTTCTTAATGTCATCTTTGTTTACAGTGCAGGATTAAATTGCATATGCCAAATAAATACAATGGAAGCACTTGAACAAAGAATGTGTCTGTTGTCAACAATTCTGGGTTTTCAACATAAGAATTCTAAACTGACTTTATCCAGAAAAGTTCAATATGAAAGACTCATATATGTTTGTTTTAACAACAACTAGATGGTAATAATAATTTCTACTACATTTGGTTAGGCATCTTTAGGACAACTGAAAAGATAACTAATACATGTAGCCATTTTGTTATTCACTGTTTAAAACATGGATCATCAGTGTATTACCCAAAAAAGAAAAATTCCATTTCTTCAGATTATTATGTGTGGTACGGAATTTTAAACCCTAACTTGCTTATATTTGTGGTACGTTAATATATGGACAGTATTCAATACGTGCAAAGTGATCTGGTCAAAATGTGCAGCACACACATTAACATATTATTTTAAACTGTAACAATGTTTCTTACAAAACTGTGTTTAAATCATTGAAAAATTTGCTATTGTGGTTTCCTAGTTAGTGTAAAATGTGAGACATTTTAAACTTATGAACAAATAATCATTTTTAGTTAATATTTTCAAAATATTATGCTCTACTTGATATTAAGGTTTACTTCACTTTTAAAAAAAATAAATAAATGTTTACATAACTTTTTAAATAAATACATTTACACAATCAGAATCAAACTGATGCCAGTGTTCAAGTGATTAACAGTAGGCTTCTAGCCCAAGATAGCGAGTTCAGTTCAAGCACGTTATGTTGTACGCCTGCTCATGAAAGAACCCAAGTCAATAAAACAGGTGTTTAATAGGAAAAATCCACTCTGCATTTTAATTTGTCTACACACAAGCTCTCAGTATCGTCCATCTCCTTGAATGTATAGTCAGCATACTGGCCTTTGGTTCAGGGGTCCCAGGTTCAAATTCCAGTCAGGTCAGGGATTTTAACTGTGTAAGGTTAATTCCTTTGGCATGGGGACTGGGCTTTGGTGCTCATCTCAGTACCCTTCTCCTCATTAACACACAACACAACAAAAAAACAGAAAATAGTGAATATATCCCTCAATACTAGGTTGACATCAGGAAAGGCAAACGGTTGTAAAACTGGCCCAAATCTGCATCACGTATTAATGCTAATAAATTGAGCAAAATGCCAGGAAAAAGGAACATTTATTATTTAGGCTACCCACTGACCATGTGGTTTCAACTCTCTTGGGTTTTTATTTGGGCTCATTATGCTTTCATTCCACCCTTTGCCATTTCTTGATGGACGCAGTACTTTTGCATCTGTCTCTTGACACAAGCCAGAACTAAATGCGGCTTCTTCTGAAGTCTCAATCTCACTTACGGCTGTGAGAGCATAGAAGCTTCCATATATGGGGAGTGCAAGATCAAGAGCACAATTACTGTGTCTGAGACCTGACTATTATGAAAGATGTTACGTACAGGGTCATCATGCTGCAAAAACGCTCTCTGACCTTGCCAAGCAACCCCCATTTTTGTACTGCTGTTGGTTTTTGTGGTTTCACTATAACCTATGGCGGTGCTATTTGTGAATCCAACCAGCCACTGAGCTGATGACTTAGCAGACAAACATGCTTTCATTCTAGCTATATATGTTCCTCCTTTCATGAGTCCACCGGCTTACTGGACATGATGTGGTTACTGTTTGAAGTTCTAGGGAAGTTACAGATGTTACAAGGTTTGTACAGTTTAAATGTCAAGGGGACTGATTTTTATTAGGTCTAGATTTTTTATTTAACCTGTTTAACCTATGGCAGTCGCAGAGTACATACAATTTCAAAACAATCATGTTTAATAGACGGTCTTTGAAAACTTCCTGATGATAATTATATTATTATTATTATTATTATTATTAGTAATAATACTTTCAAAATCTTGTTTATAGCACAAATCAAATGTTTAAAGTAACATACACTTCTATTTTACTAAAGAGACTACAATGAGAAAAGAAGAATTTGAGAGGCCTAACAAACATATGGACAACAATGTTGAATGTATTAAGTGCTGGGAAACTGCGCAGCAGTAGTTCTTATTTTTTGTTTACATTGATGCCTGGTTGTATAATGGAATAGGATTAAAACTTCCGTTAAACATTTCCTTTAATGAAGAATTAATGACTCTATAGTCGTATCACCCACCACACAGTTTGAGTGGAAGACAAGGGAAAGAGTCAGCTGCATGTTGCAAGGATGGAATCATATTATTTAGAAACTCAACTTACCAAGTTTATCACCAGACGGATCCAAGCGCTCCCACTTGCTGATGAAGGTATTGCTGTCCACCTCCTGAAGCAACAACGCTCAAGGCTTAACAAAGAACATCATCAACAGCAACTGGCACACAATGGTTACACACGACACAAGTCGCTCCAGGCAGATATACATGCATGGCAGTCGCAGAGTACATACAATTTCAAAACAATCATGTTTAATACATAAAAATTCACACCATACACACAAAACAACAAACAAAAAGTGGAATCATATAATCAATTCAAAGAACAATTAAATCTAGACATAACCCTTAAGATTTCCATAAAATTCCAACCAAAAAATATATATTTTCTAATTTAATAATAAAACTAATAATTCACATTACAAAACTAAACATTAACACAATCTCTCCCTGATCAATGATTTAAAGTACATATTTAGTTTGTTCACAAGCCAGTATGGAAGGAAAGATGGAAGGCAGCAACTCACCAAGACAAAGACACAAATAAGGAAACTGTGGAGGAGAGAAGAAGTTAATTTTATCTTCATTGTATTCATTACTAGTGGCAAATGCTGGAAAACTAAATAATAGTTCTACAGTACCTAAACAAAACTACAGCTGGTCTTTGCGATCTAGTTGTTGCTGTTGAAACTCTTCTTGGCTCTATTTCTATCAGGTAAGTATCTGTAGGCTGATAATTACCACTACTCATTTTAGACTATTGTTACAATGGGGTCACCCCTCCCAGAGGCATTTCAGAGCTACTGCCAGCAATTATTCAAGCTGCTCCTTACATGGGGAACAGACGCCCTTGCAGCTGCCACTGATGTGGGAAACAAACGCTGATGATGAATAGTGTACTCATACTATTCCCCGAGTACTGGGCTGCCTCTTCCACAATCTCCACCATTCTGAAGTCCATCTTCTCCAACGTAGATTCCGTTGAGATCTTCGTTCACAACCCTGAGTTGGGCCAGATGCTACACACTGTGTCAGTGTGCTCTGGAGCTTTTATAGATAGGGGCGCCACTCCCTGAGCAGGGCTGCCTCCGAAGAGGGTCCCTCTTCATCTAGGGGAGTTACCTCACTGAGTGGAACAGCCTCTCTCTGAATACTGGCAAGGCAGAGTTGGGAAGTTAGATAACTTTTGTCTTTATTTTATTATTCCTCAAATCATACATCTTGTCTTAACAACTGGTACCGCTACTTGAAACACTGATCCATCGTAATATTCATTACTCGCACTATCTGTTCCATACTATGGACATAATGATAGAATGGGGAGTTTGCAATTGTGAATCACGTTGCTTTTCTCCATTCTACAAGTACGATGACTAATAAATAATAGATTTAAAAATTTGTTTGGAGAAAGACATGTGGTTTGAAACGTGACGTTACAATCTAAACTGAGGTTCATAATAAATAAAATATTTGATGTAAAGCCCACGAAACACCAAACACAAAAGTCCCCTTCATGTTTTCGAATAACATAGCTTCAAATAAAATAGTTACAAATCAAAACACATGGTGATCACTAACAAATGGTTATTAATGCAGGGCGGCATGCACAACATTGGGAAGAAATATCAGCAAACAAATCGTATTTATATATAGAAAAATTTGACTGAAAAATATGTGATGTGACCAATGAATGAGAATGTCAAATTTTCAATACTTCATGTACTTTCTGCAACGACAAACTCATCTAGAGAACAATACAGTGGTACGGATACAGAAAATACTGTGAAATTACTATTCTGAGACTTTCGCATATATTTAAACTATAATGATCTTCCTATATCCACACATAAGGGCTCGATCCTTTGTTACAGTTACTCGTGTAGTCTCTTGCTGGCCTCTGTATCCGAAGAACATGGGTTCAAACCAGGCAGAGGTAGTTGGATTTTTGAGGAGCAGTAGAATAAACACTGGACAATCCATATTGTGCAATATTAGCAAGTAAAAGCTTTCTGGTGACACTTTGTGGTGTTAACTCAACACAATTAATTAAAATTTAAGCAACGGACAACAGTTGTTCAATCGAGTTCCAGTTTCCCTGCCATCTGGTAGAGTAAAATCATGTTTTCCTATCTTTCTGTCTGCCTCTTCAATTTTGATCCAGGCCTTTGTATTGTAAGGTAGAATATCACATCTGACTGCCATTTCGCAAACCACTCCACCCTTTCACCAACAAACATACCGTGACAACAAGGTTCGTGGGTGCGAGGGGCCAGTAAAAGGCGACAAAGTAAACAGGGCCAGTGAAGAGCAAAACAATAGCCATGCGAATTGTTGAGGCATGCAATAAGGAAAATGGCCAAGCTCCTTCGAAGACGCTGGAAGCAGACTAACAATGGAGAGGTGGCTGGAATTACCTGAAAATGGAAAGAGCAAGATCCATTGTCTGGAATCCTCTGCTGCCCTATAAAAAGAGCAAAGGAGAGGAGCACAGGCAATCACAAGACACACCGAGTGCTTGTTAATATTTTACTGATATGTTATAGAATGAGAAGTGAGTCAGTTAGAGGGCTAAGCATAGTTCAGCATGGCATGTTAGTTCTATTGTGGAATGAACTGCTCAGGAAAAGACACTGCACCGTGAGAGCCCGTTGGAGAGTAGAATTTGACATGCCAGACAGCCGAGTATTTGGCGAATTTGGTGAATACCAACTGTGTGAACTGGAAAACTTGAACTAGAGTGCACTTGTAGTAACTGTAAATAGCATTTTTAATAATTTCAGTCAATAGCAAAACCTGCTATTTCAGAGTAGGCTATCATTTTAGTTTCTATGACTGTCAACAACCTGTGACAATACAGACAGCATTAACCAGCTAAAAATAAAATGAATAATTGTATGATCTCAGTTACTGGGTGCAGATATTTTGATTCAACATCAACTCTGACATTGTTTTATTGCAGCAGATAGCAGAGTATTAATTAAAGTTGTCAGATACACACCAGATGTGTCGCCAGAAATCTTTTACATGCAGACATCTGACGACATAGACTTTTCTTTAAGAAACCTGACTACCTCTGCTGGGTCTGAAACCCACAATCTGGGGTTATAGAAGCTGGCACTCTATTACTGATCCACACAGGAGTTAGTAAAACTCTAACACGGGAAACCAAAATACAGTTTGTACTGATGATTTGCTCCTTCCATGAAATTAATCCTTCCATATAATAATAGTAAGCTTTCCCATCAACTGTTTACAATTCAACCATATATCATACATACCTTTGCAAGAACATTTCTTACAGTATGACTTGATAAAGAATGGTATATTCTAACATTTTTCTACAAATTAAAATATAATATCCCCACCATTTATTCAATCTTATCATTACTACAATTCCTAATATATCTTTTTTAACAGAAGTACAAAAAAGTTAAATAGGCAGTTACAGTGTTCACCTTCTTGAATCATTAATGATGACTTTAACTGGGGATGAAATAAAACTATGATTATATGACCAAATCTAGTTATAGAGATAAGTGAACACTCTTCAGTGGTATAACAAAATGTAACAAATCAGTTTTTGACATTTTTAAACTAATTTATTAAAAGGAAAAGATAAGGACTTTTACTAGCTCAAAACCAAATATTGTCATTGTTCATTATTTAGAACTAATATTACTGGATTCTGCTATGCTTATTAATGTGGCTCATGTCCTTCAATCTAATTAGTGTTCTTCACAATATACTGAATGCAATATATATATTTTTAACCCTTTGAGTGCCAGCTGAAATTGCACAGTTCTACGCTTAAAGTGCCAAGCACATTTCCCTAAAAATGCAGTGCACTGGATAAATATTCAGAATTTCTCAGCTATTAAACTTGTTCACTCAATTCTTGTTTTTGATAACCACAGGGTCACTTATAGGGATGACTGGTGAATGTTTCAGTGGGTTTGGTCATATGATATTACACTTTCTGGCTGTGAAGAAAGCACAGGAAACTACATCACTCCTCATTTCCTTAGAATGCCTCAGCAACTATTCCAAGGCTATCAGTGACAGAGAATGGTAGGAGCTGTTGGGGGATCCAACCAGACTTCAGTCTCAAAACAAACAAAAAAATGGCACCAAACTACATATTTCAGAACTACGCCACATTGAAAAAAAAAAGAAAAAAAGAAAAAGAAAAAAAAAAAAGCTGTTAATATTGTAAGGGACGGTTCACATGGTTATGTTATTTTGGAATCTGTAAATTTATTAGTTAAGCTCTACATTTTATGGAGGAAAAGAAAAGACTCTGACTGTGATAAAAGACAACTTCCTAACTATAAGAGGTGAGAGGAACAAATTATCATATCACATTTCAATTTTCACAGCACTCCAATCTCTCCAATTCACGTTAATGCCTTTAGACACAGTCTGAATGCAATTCATTTTGGCAACGCACATACAACACAGGAAGTGTCCCTTTCGTGGTTTTGTTATTGGAGCAAATCCTAGACTTGCCTCGTGGGATGTTTTATAACATCAAGTGACAACGAAGGCCCTTATTGCATGAGAAACACCACCATATTATTTTCAAACATTTCATCAAACTATGTATATTTCTTGTTCTTCGAGCTAGCAGTAAAGCTTCACGAATCCATGCTGTACGTCAGTCAGCTCTAAAAAAATATATATTTTGGAGTATTTTTTTACTACACTGGCAGAAAAAAAATACACAAACACCATGAAACAGGGAATGTAGAATGAGGAAATTTTGGCAATATATCTGTAGAGGTATTATATTTCATTGATTAAAGGTACAAGACTACAGATTAATGTCTGAGCGAGAAAAGCTATCGCAAATATGCCATGCTGGTCCATTAATGACTAATGTAATCGCCTGACTGTTGAATGCAGGCATGAAAATGTGCATGCATTGTGTCATATAGGTGCCGGATGCCAGCTTGTGGGATGAAGTTCCATGTCTGTTGCACTTGGTCGGTCAGTACAGAGACGGTTAATGCCAGTTATGGATGACACTAGAGTTGTCATCCAATAATGTCCCATATGTGTTCAATTGGGGACAGATAGGGGTATCAACCAGGCCAAGGCAACATGTTGATACTCTGTAGAGCGCGCTGGTTTACAACAGCAGCATGGGGACGTGCATTATCCTGTTGGAAAACACCCCTGAGAATGCTGTTCATGAATGGCAGCACAACAGGTCGAATAACCAGATGGACGTATACATCTGCAGTCAGGGTGCGTGGGAAAACCACGAGAGTGCTGCCGCTGATAAGAAATTAGTTCCCCAGGCCAGAACTCCCGGCGTAGGTCCAGTGTGTTGATGCCGCAGACAGGTGGAATGCAGGTGCTCACCTGGCTTCCTTCCAACCAACACACGGCCATCACTGCCACCAAGGCAGAACCGCCTTTCATCGGAAAACACAACAGACCTCCACTCCTTCATCCAATAAGCTCTCACTTGACACCCCTGAAATCGCAGATGGTGGTGGTTTGGGGTAAGTGGAATGTACGCCGCAGGGCAAGTTGCTTGGAGCTGTCCTTCAAGTAACTGATTTCGAACAGTTCATTGCGTCACTGTGGTGCCAACTACTGCTCAAACTGCTGTTGCAGATGCAGTCCACTGAGCCACAGCCATACACTGAATATGGCGGTCCTCCCACTTGGTGGTGCCACGGGGATGTCCGGAGCCCGGTCTTCTTGCAAGTGTACCTTCTGATGACCACTGCTGCCAGCATGCATGCACAGTGGAGACATTCCTGCCAAGTCGTTCTGCAATAGTGCGGGAGGAAAACCCACCTTCACGTAGCCCTATTATACGGCCTTGTTCAACCGCAGAGAGCTGTTGATACTGGCCTCTTCGTTGTCGTAAGGGTATTATTGACCCACTCACAGTCACTCCATCCAATCTCACAGGTAACTAATGTTCTCGCACAGTACAGCCCGTATTTAAAGCAAAGCTGATGTGCAACGTCATGGGGCCGCTACAAACGCCACGCTACTGCGATCTGCGGGAAATTTGAATTAACGTGTTCTTTCAGATGTATAAAAACACCGACCCCTACCAACATTTGTTAATCTAGCACAACCCCTTCTTGGTGTTTGGATACTTTTTTTCCCCGCCAGTGTATTTGCTTTACGTCACACCGACACATGTCTTATGGCGACGATGGGATAGGAAAGGGCTAGGAGTGGGAAGGAAGCAACCGTGGGCTTAACTATGGCCTCGAGTGAAAATGGGAAACAATGGAAAACCATCATCAGGGCTGCCGACAGTGGAGTTCGAACAGACTATCTCCCAAATGCAAGTTGACAGCTACATGATCCAAGACATGCAGCCACTCCTTCGGTAGTAAAATACCTACAGACACACAAAAGTGGCCAAAATAGGAACCTGAAGGTTCCTACTATTGAAGAAACATACCAGTACTGCCATCTAGTGAATATCGAAAGAACTACATCAAGTTAAACGAAGGGCACTTGCCGCAACATTTTTAATATAGATATAATCAAAGTGTAAATGAAGGGCACTTGCCGCAACATTTTTAGTATAGATATAATCGAAGTTGGCACTCAAGGTGTTAAAAAATACCTCCATAAATAATCTTTAAGCCCTCTTAGAAAAATAATAGCAAATCAAAAAAGAAATACATTACAGTGTTGATAATAATAACAATAACACATCTCAAAAATAAATACAGTACTTATGTGTGAAACATTTACAGACAATTCAGTAAAAAGACAAATTAAGATCTGTACTATTTGATTACATTATAATTACACATTTGCATCACAAGCATACAAACATCATTACATATATTAAACACTATAGGTAAAACATATCTGGATAGTGTATGGGATTAAAAATGTCGTAGCTCATGATTTTGTTCAACTAACTGCTGCAACTGAACCATGCTGGGAGTATCTCTAAAGACACATCATATGTGTGGTCAAGCTTTGTTCATTCCACTGATACTGGAACAAAATATCCTTTTAAGAATACAATGATCAACTGAACAATCTTACAGTCTTTAAACTCTAATTCATGCAATGGTTAAAAGGAGATCTAACATTTTTCACAGGAAATCGTAATTCTTTAAAACTAGGCATGGATTAAACACACAGATTATCTATAGATATCTAATACTTAAATGCAGTTGCTTCCAGGAGTTTGAAGTAATGATGTATCTACCATAAACTCCTCAGAGTCAAACTATCAATCTAAACAAAGCAGCCACAACACTGTTCCACTATAACATGGTTAATTCGCATTCCCCATCACGCTAATACATTCATTGAGCAAACTTCCGGAGACTGTCTGCCTGACATACATTCACCTTCTCCAGCATGGTCTTCTGTATGACAGATGATCGGGAAATGACAGTTAATGGAAGTTTAATTTTGAAGGTTCAGTGAATCTGCGGTGGCATTTGTTTCAAATACAGGAATAATTTTCTCTCTTCCCTGCTACACGCTGGCTGCGAAATAAAATAGCATCTCTTCATGTTGACAGTAATGAAAGAGCTACTTATTTTTGGAGACACAAACAGGGATAATGACTGATGTGTGAAAGGCCACGCAGCGTACACATCAGATGATGAGAGTGAAAGTGAACTGCGTGTGCCACTATAGAATGCCTCAAAATCACCTGACTCAAAGAAAACTACAACTCCTAGTCAGCTACAAGTATGTATTTTAAAAGTAGATAGTGGAGATACAAGCGTGAACTACTGTGATGAACAGTGTTGTCATTTTATGAGGAAATTTCTACATCATTCAGTCGCCAGTCAACTCTGTTCCCCTGACCAGTGTCATCCTTTCGGTAGGGAGTGTGTTCCATTACTACATGCGAATCAAGACGTGTAACAACTACACAAACAAAATAAGCTCAAGAATTTAAATATAATTATTAAAAATACTGTAAATGTTTATTACTCACCATTTACTGTATTTCAGATACTGTTGAAAACAACCTCCTTCTACAGTGAGACATGCCTCACACTGATTAAACAAATTATCTGCCACTTTCTGTAATTCTGCTTGGTAAGAGATTGTATTGTGTGTGTTATTTCAGCCTTCAATTCTCCTACAGTATGGGGATTATTTCAGCAAACTTTGCCCTTTAGGATTCCCAAAGATAATAATCACAGTAAGTTACGTCAGCTAATCTAGGGGACCATAAACCTGTACTAATTATCCGGTCATCAAAAACTGGAAATAAAGTGTCTACAGAATTACGAGCAGTATCGGTTGTGGCACTGCCCTGTTTAAGTAGGTATCCATAATCCTGTTCTTCCTGTACCAGTTCATTAAAAACTGGATGGAAAATTGTTCTCAAATATACATCTAATTCACGCGGTCACTAAAAAATATAGGCCCAACTGTCTGCTTTGAGAATTTACATGTCCAGGATTATGGAACAATCTTTGCCATACATGAACATTAGTTGGGGGTCCAAATTTCCATTATAAACACTTTCACAAAACCAATTACAGAACCTTATTTTTGCAGTGAAATCTATCAGGCGAAGTGTCTGCACAAACCTTACTTTATATGATCGAAATTTCATCAGTCTTGTTGCTTTGTGGGCCAACACCATGGATATGTTCAATTTCTGAGCTAAACTATTAAGTGATTTTCTGGGACTTGCTTCTAACTGCATCCAAACATCCCACAGTTATCTTCAGTTAAAACATGTCCTTTCTGCTTCCTCTGTAAGTCACTAACTGAACCAGATGTATGCCATTTTTTCATAAACTTAAAAAATTGCAAGATTTTGTAGAAATGCTAGTCAGGATATTTAGGAGCAAATATCCGAACACATCTTCTATAGCTAAAGGCATGATTTTTTCGCATTAAAGATAAATGCGACAAAAAATATTTTGAAGCGATTTTGCGATATCTTTACGAATCATATGTTTCTGGTTAAGAAAATATGGATATTATGTTCGCAAATTAAAGCGATCAGGTCATTTTAAAGCGAAATTCAATTATTTTGCGATAAGCACAATATTACAGAGAAATCTGTAGTGAATAACGAACTTGACATTTTGTTCCAAGATTATGTATGAAAAGAAAAGGAAGAGCAAACAGAGATTCATGAACACGAAAGAAAAATTTTATCATTAATGTTCTGGGAAATCTCTTTAAGACATGGCATTAAAGAAAAGGGGTTGGCTCCAGACTTCTTGCCAAACAAAATGTCTGAAATGTTGTTCTTTTGGTGGCTGGTAATCCCACCCCAGCCTGTATCCTTACGGCATTGTGTAATCCTGGAATCCCTAATGACATCTACAAGCAGCACAATTGACTGGTGTATTTCGGCTTCATGCTCAGGTAAAATTAAGAAAGTGATCACAGACAGTAGCGAAGATGGGTTGCTCGACAAGTGTTACGGTGCACAGCAGAGCTAAACAGTTTATACATTTCGGAAAGCAATATTTTAATGGGTAATTTAATGTTCGCATCGAGTGGGAGAAAAAAGATACTGTCTCAAAACATTGTTTAAAAAAATAAGGAACATTCAGAACGTAAATTTAGCACTACAACAGTGAAACGGCAGGCAACAATAGAACTCTCATTAGATATGCAAAAGACGTAAAACCACTAGCAAAAAATATATGCAAAAGAAAGCTAAGGGTGAAAAAGTAGAATTTAATTCACGAAACAACAGCGATGCTACTCAAAGCCAACATCCTGCTGGAGAAGGTAAACGACCCTGCAGTCCGGAAATGGCTTCAAAAGTATGTACCTGGTATGTACAGTCTATCAATGAAAACTGCACAATCAACGATCAGTGATATTAAGACTGGGTTTTCTAAGACCTCTTTCTGATAAAGATTTTTTTTTCTTCTATTGGTTAGGATCTGGAGACCTTCCCACAGCCAACCAACTAAGGAAACAATACGTCCCGCATTGCTCAAATGAAGTACTAGCAAGCATCAAACATTCTTTGGAAGGGAAAACGCACTTGGCTCTTATCTGTGACGAAACTACCAACTCTTCAGAACGCTGTGTGTTCGCAATCTTGATCAAAACTCAAGATCCAGTATCTGAAGAGGAAATATTTTTGTTAGAATGTGCGTTTCTAGATGCTGCGAACAGCAGAACGTGTTCTCAAGCAATCCTGCATGTTTTACATAATTTTGAAATTAACCATGAGAATGTAAAGTATGTGATAACTGATTCCGCCCCGTATATGTTAAAATGTTGTGAACTGCTTAAGGGAATTGTGGGAGAATATTTAATTCACATCACTTGCTGGGCTCATAAATTCAGTTTGTTCGGCGATGTCCTGCAAAAGGATTTGAAAGAACTTAATACCATTGTGTCAAAAACAAAGAACTGTTTCCATATGTCAAGGAAAATCAAACACATGTTTCGTTCATACCTAGACGAAAACTTCCCAGATATGTCAATTTAACTGTATCCCGAGCCTGTGTATAGTAGATGGTGAAATTGGTTTAAAGCTGCCTCTTACATACATGCAAATGTAGATATCCTCCACTCCTTTTTCAAACAGCTGTCACTGAAACCTGTACCAGTGGTAAACTGGTTGGCAGAAATGGAAGATGCCAGATTTTGCAACCTGGTAAAATCCCAAGCAGCATTTGTTTTGGAAAATTGCAAGTTTATTGCAGATGATGTTTTGGAATTAGAAGGGTCTAATTATCCATATTCTCACTTGCTTGTTTTGAAAATAAAAGAACTGAAAGATAGAATGAATGTAATTGCTTGGGCAATTATGTAATCATAATCAGGAATAAAATGAAATAATATTGGATGCTTACTAGTAATTTATACATCTACCATTCATATAAATAATTCAGAACCACAATATGAAACCTTTAATGATTAATTTCAGAATTTCATTGAAGTGAAATTAAAGCAATATGGCAATATTTATTTTGATGTAGACGTTGATTCCCATAGGGAACCTAAAATATTTGTCCTGAATGAGTAAATTTGTATGTCCAATAACGGACCATTATATTGGTATTATAATATATATTTTGCCGCGAAAATTAGTATCCTTCTCGCGAAATCGTTAAAAAATTAATGCGAAAAATCATGCCTCTATCTATAGCTATCTTTTTCTTTTCAAGTAACATTCCAACAAATAAATTTCCTGTTCATTAATTTTCTAATTGATTACTTAATACACAAGCAACAGTCATACAAATGTTCCAATATAATTCTCAGAAGCAATTACCTGCTGAGATATTATGTACGCTCTGGTTGGGGGAGCGAAAGTCAGCAGGGGCTGAATAATGAGGGAGTTTCCTTATAAAATGAGAGGACTGTACAACCTCCAGAATGCAATTTTTCAGAAAAAGGTATATCATTGACTGTCCACTAATCCTGGCCCCTTGAGGCATGCCCCCCTGAAATACAGCCCCTCCATAACAGCCTTTCTTTTTTTCTACCTGTTTTATGATCAGTTCGAAAAATTACTTACATTTAAAATTACAATATTAAAATATTAATCACACTTCTAGACTAGAATTTTATTATTATTATTATTATTTTCTGATCATTTACACTTGTATTAATATTTCCCTTTGCATTGTTCACTAGTATCTTTAAAAAACCTATTTTGCTCTCTACTGACCCACATTCACTTTTATCTTCTTTCATTTCTTAATTTCGTCTCACCAACTGATGTTATAGAATAGAGCAGTTCTATTATGGGTTAACTAGATATACACTAAAGATTCAGATTTGAATACAATAGCTCAGTTGTATTTGCTTGTGTTCAGCTCATGTTCCTGCTAATGAGTAGTTCAAGTAGCATTTTCAGCTGATTAGTGAATAAAATGCTTCATTTCTCATTTCCTAATCACATTTATACTATAAATACTCAGTCTTGTTTCATAAGATAAATGATGAAATGTTTTCATTTCACTTAAATACACTAAACTAATGGCACAACATCATATTTTAAAATTCACTTACCGTACAAGAAATGTTCAGATACCCGACAACAAACAGGAAACAATCTTCCGATAAAAACTTCTGTTTCATTACACTCGATTTTCTTGCAACGATGACAATAATATTATTTAAATGCTGTGTTATCTCCTGACCATCCTTCTTCTGAAACATGTACTAACGACTAATTTGTTTTTTCTTCTTCGTTTCCTCGCAGTTACGGAAGAGTATCAGAGTCAAAATGAGTTGTCAAGGATCTTCTGGTTTTAGCAAAACAATATCCTTGCAATATTAAATTGATGTTTCGCATAAAAAAACCAGTGCATGTGAAGAAGATAAGCCAATTAAAATGTCATTGCTGCACCACAGTTATTTCCATTTCTTCCTTTCCCGAAACACATTTTTACACAACAGTAATTTACTCCAATGCATATCTCTATGGTATGGTCTAGGAAAATAAGATAGTCTTTAATACATTCAAATACCCAGAAAATGTAACAATTGTACAAGGATCCTCCTGCATTCCAAGAACAGCCAGGACAGCTGAGGTAATTTGATAGTCATTTGATACTGTGAGATGAACAATTAAACATCACAAGTATGCATCAGAGTTTCATAAGCTTAACATAGAATGTCCAAATACAATGTAGTCTCAGCACAAATATGGTCCTGGAACAGAACTATCACTTCATTTTTCTGAAATCTGTTATATTAGCAGATCAGACAGTTGTACAAGAAGTCAAGCGACACAAAAACTAGCCTCTTAACTAAGTAAATCACAAATACAAATAAAGAATGTATACCCAGTAACTTATAGAAGAAGATAATACAATAATGCAATTATCTTCAGCACATGTAAAACAATGAAATCAAGATATCCCTCCACTCCATGAAACAGTTTTCTCATTAATGTGTCAGTCATAATATTTTAGAATAAAAATTAAAGCAGAAAAATTCTCTTTGTGAGAAAAGATCAAAACAGATGTTCTCTACAAGAGTGAAGTGCGTTTCGTATATAAACAGCACCATTTAACGTTTCGCTAAAGTAAAGAGCGATCTAAATAATTAAAAATACAATATGGTTTCTGCAGTAAAATTTTAGGAATAACACAACATAAAGAAGTAACATAAGAAACATAAGAAGACCTACAATGCATTAACACACAAGTATTAAATAAACACAGATGACTTAGAATACAAAATGTGAACAGTCATAAATAAGAATTAACATAGGTATACAGCCTACAGATAGTATGATATTATCATAATTTCACAAATTTCAATCTTACAAAAATTTACTGCACACACTTCGAAAAGCTTTGATTCAGCATAATCTTCCCCTACCCAAGGCATTTCTTCTGAGTTGTCTTCTTGACATAATGATACAAATGTAACAATATGCCTAAATCGATCAATGAAAATTTGACAACAAACTGACTGCATGTAAAATAATGCTAAACACACGCTGCAATGCAAACAACTCCCTTCATAAAATTAAAAAAAGTTATATGTCGACACACAGAATATTGTGACAATGAGCGCATGGTCACTGAAACAATAGCTCACAATAAAGAAGTTGGCTGAACTTCTGCACTGGAAGGAAGTCAATACTGCAAAGGCAAAATTTACTGCACACACTTCAAAAAGTTTTGATTCAACATAATCTTCCTCCTCCAAGGCATTTCTTCTTGAGTTGTCTTCTTGAGATAATGGTACAAAGGTACCAATATGCCTAAACTGATCGATGAAAATAAAAATTCGACAACGAAATGACTGCATTTAAAACAATGCTAAACACTCGCTGCAATCCAAACAACTCCCTTCGCAAAATAAAAATTAAAGAGAAAAGTTATATGTAGATACATAGAATATTGTGACAATGAGGGCATGGCCTCCAAAACAAAAGCTCACGATAAGGACGTTGGCCAAACTCCTGCGAATATGCAGGAACGATGGAAAGGTGCCCGGAGTGATCAGAAGTGGAAACTGCCAGATACTTTGTCAAGAATTTTCCGCAGGCCTCTAAAAAAAAGTAAAGCTGGAGCAACATGACTCAGTCCAGAAACAGTCGACGAATGAGTCACAATTCAATCAGATGATCTTGGCTATGCGAAATTCAGCATAGCGCGCAAGTCTAGTTATGGGTTTAGCTGTGTTGTGGAGTGAACTGCTCTGGGGACGACGCTATGGTGAGGGAGGTCCTGTTGAAGAGTAGGAATTTGACATGCAAGAGTGCTGTGTGATCGGCCAAGTTGAGTACACACATTGTGAAGTGAAAAACTCGAATTCAAGTACACTTGTAAATAATTGTAAACAGTAGCATAATAAATTTAGTCTAGCAAATTCGTGGCTTGAAGACCTGCGCCGCTGGTATGGACGAACTTCTATTGAAATCTTTCGAGCCGCTGTTTCACGAGTTATCATAATCAATTGGATCGCCAACCTTCGTGGGGAGACGGCGCACTAAGAAGAAGAAAACACCCTACCTCTATAAGTAGGTATTTTAGTTCTTTGCAACCCAACAGCCTGCCACAATATATTTTCTACATCAGAGGAAGTCGATTTTAATTCCGTAAGTGTTCAAGTAAGAAAGCTAACAGAAGCAAATTATATATACATATAGGAAACAGATGGACAATAAAGATTTACCATGTAAGCAAGTATGGATAGAATACAAACCAAAAAAGAAAAACACGGGTAAAATATTTTTGGCTGCAGCTTTTGTCAGCAGAGGATAGAAAATAATCATCTTGCACAAAAATATTAAAAATTAAAAACCTGGGGATCAATCTCAGTGTCTCTGAGTACAAAATAAGTGGATTCATCTAAGAATACCTCAAGATTGCCATCTTCTACATCAACCTATTCTGCCTTTTATGGGCATTGCATATATTCTACCATGTACGAAAATTCTGCTCCAAATTTAGTGAATTTACTGCTTTTTCCTTTTAGTTGAATGCAACAATGATGGTATTCCTAAAGAAAAGACAAGAAGAGGTAAACTCTACGACCCATCGCCAAGTTGCCAGTGTATGTCAATACGTTCCCTCCTAATGAAGTTAGGAAGAGAAACAAGTTTGATACCAAGCTGATGTGGAATGTACCCATCAATAAGAAGATGGCAAAGTGTGAAGACTGCCCTTTATAATTTCATATTTGCTCTTGTTCTTTTTTGTGTTGCTCTTTCTTCGCGCGGAGACCTATCATTTTGTTCAAACGTGTGTCCCTATCTAAGTTCCTATCATTTCATGTAACTTACAGATGAGATGAATTTTGATAATAACAAAACGATTATCAGATATATATTAAAGAAAAAAGTCTTGCACATAAGGAAGTGAGGTACTGAGGATCACAAGCAAGTTCTGTAAAAGGATAGAAACTAAATGGGCTCTTGAAAAAAAAAAAGTCTATGACCCACAGAAGGAAAATTATGGTGATCCTGGGCATCATACTAATGATAAGAAAAACACAATACTATCTTATTCATACAGAGAGATTTTTAGAGTAATATTAAAGGAAAGCCATTTGATCTGTTTTTAACAACATTTTTACTGGCAGCACATGATGATGATGATAATAATAATAATAATAATAATGAAAAAGGAAGATGTTGAATTGAGGGATGATCCTGAGAAACAACCTGTTAAACTGTGAAACATCTTAGCAGAAGAATGATGGAGAAACTCCAAGGTTCAAAAACCTTTGGCAAACATATAAAGAAAAAAGTGTGAGCCTGAGAACAAAACATGTCATGCAACTTAGGTATTCATAGCACACAGTTGTCCTAACACTGGGTATGGGTGCCTGTATTTGAATCCTCAGCCCAAAGGGTGATTGGATCTCCAACAGTTGCATCATCATCCCTGAAGAACCATACTAGCGATACCAATGATTCAAGAAAGATTACCAGGGAACAGATTTATATGTAAATACATATCTCTTTAGGAAGCTAAAATTAATTATATTTTGGATTATCTTTATGAATCATGACGTGTGGAGTTGAAAAATGGAGTATTCATATTCCATATTTTTCTATATTTTGGAGTTTAGCACATGTTTCATATTCTTCATCATTAAAATCAATATAGTCCATATTTTGGCTAAAAAGTATCAAATTAAAAATCTATATTCAAAAAAATTAATATTTTAACTGGTGTGCAGGTCATTATCACGCCTGTCCACGTCTGGGCTGATAAAATAAGCTGATAAGCAGTGGGAAGAAAGAGAGGGGTTGAGCCTGGAAGTAGTGGAAATCAGCTGGTCAGTACAGTGACTATCTGAATCACACTTACAGAACTGATAAGCTGCATTACATAACATCGACTGTGTCTGTGCTATAATTTCGTAACTAGGGAAATCTCATACATCGACGATGTGCTAGTGGTTTAAAGATTAGTTCGTAATTCGGGCATTCCCTCTGATTGCTTCATAACTCCATCTAGTTCACTACCAGTCATTCACAGTTTGAATTAGCAGCGAGACGGATCATAGTG
Organism: Anabrus simplex; assembly: GCF_040414725.1. Lineage (NCBI taxonomy): Eukaryota > Metazoa > Arthropoda > Insecta > Orthoptera > Tettigoniidae > Anabrus > Anabrus simplex. The sequence continues at coordinate 54,832,999 of NC_090275.1, forward strand.
TTCTTGTACGTTGAGTGTGTGCAGTTGTATATTGATATTCATTGAAGACATTAACGTTGTTACAATATTCCTAAAGTAGATCAGTTTAAAATTGAAAAGTTACGTATCAAAATTTAAAGAAGATGGTTTATCGACTGACAGTAAGATATTATTTTGTAATTTGTGTCATTGTACAGTGACATCTTCTCAAAGGTTCCTTGTGACAACAGCACGTTTCAACCAGTAAACACCAGGCTAACAAACAACGAGATTCCAAGCAGAGACAGTTGTTTATGACATGACCAGCAACTTCCAGTGTAATGTCCGAGTTCAATACCGGTCTCTGCCGTGCTCTCATCTCTGCTGACATACCTCTCTTCAAACTGAATAATCAGTGCTTCAGGGAATTCCTCGAGAAATATACTAAATGATCCATCCCGGATGAGTCAATGTTCAGAAAAACGTACTGTTCAGCCATATACGATGAAACTGTTTGGAAGATAAGGCAAGAGATTAAAGACGGTCCAATTAGGGTTTCCACTGATGAGACAATAGACAAAGAAGGCAGGCTAATTGGCAATGTAATCATTGGTTTGTTAAGCGAAGATTATTGTAAACAGATTCTCTTACACTGCGATGTTCAAGAAAAGTGCGATAACAAAACTATACCAAAACTGTTCAATGAGGCTATGGGTATTCTCCGGCCACAGGGCATTAAGTATAATAAAGTGTTACATTTTATTAGCGATGACGCACCTTGTATGATAAAAGCCGGAGAAGCATTATGTGTTGTATATTCTAAGATGACTCATTTAACATGTGTACCACTTGCCTTTCATCATATGGCAGAAGTGGTAAGAGGCAGTTACCCCAAAGTAGATTTATTGATTTCCTCAGTGAAAAAAGTTTTTCTCAAAGCCCACAGAAGAATTCATCTTTTGAAAGAAATGTACCCAGAGATTCCATTGCCGCCTAAGCTGATTCTAACTATTGTCGCGGCCACGAAATTAGGCGGGTCAGAGAAATTACGCTGTTGCCAAGGTTATGTAGCAACTGGCGAAGAAATGTCTAACTGAACATATCTTTTCGGAGCGCGAGGCAAGTTGTTCTCTCTCAAGCTTCTGATATTACTTCATATAATGTTTCGAGACAAATTATACTACAAGCTTCAGAAAAGACTGCTGATTCCAGTGGTATAACTATTTTCCATATAAACCACTATAAATAATTATGAAAAATAAAATCTTGAACGAGTACGTTTAAATCCGTAGAATCATGTATTGAAAATTTCAGTAAGCGGCCAAGTTTTTATTTCTTCAGCCAATAAAATTTTGTCTGCGGGAAAAATGTAAAAAATCACCTGACTTATATTTTTTATCTGAAACATATTTCCGTGAGTCCTGTAATTTTCCTGGAAAATGGCCCGGAAAGTGATAATGTAAATGTTGCTAGCTGAGGCAGTTCGGGGCGCGCGCACCAGCACAGGCTGCAGGACCCCGTAAATACTTTCGGATTACATATTAGTCCGTATCAGTTTTATTACATTATAAATATTTGAATACTTTATATTGTACAGAGTAATATAGGAAAAGAACTACTTTAAAGAATAGGTTTACATTAATTTACAATGAAGTAAGAATCGGTTTCTGGCTTCAAGGCAGTCTTAGTCAGTCATCACTCATCTCACTATCTGTCGAGTCGTCTTTTATACTGATGACGAATGGCTCCTTTCTTTCGTCCCTTGGCCCAATCATCTGTTTGAACATCTTCCGCGCGATTGAAGCACTTTTCCCAATCTGCAGCAGTCACACGGTCGATGGCTTCTGACGTGAGTTTTTCGACGCCCTTTATTTTGAATGTCTTGTTCCTCTCTGCCACTTCTCCCTTGACTTGAGCCCAAATCAAATCACATTCACTATCCATCTTTAACTGCACTTACGATGCGAGCTCAACAGCTGCTTGACAGGGAATGACTCGGGTAAGGTGGCCTGGAGCGGATGGGCTTCAGTTTGACAGCACTGCACGATCAGCGTTGCCAATCCGTGCCCAGGGTTAAGCGACTCTCGACCATCTTACAAGTTGTCCATTTCATGACCGTATCGATGTTTAATCAAGAAGTAAGTATAAATAACCACCTAATCGATACTTTATTAATGCCTCAGGCAAAATTGAATAAAATTAAAACTTACAGGACATGTTTCGACCACTTAGTGGTCCTCTTCAGCTGTATAAATAAAGAACTGAAAAGAAAAACATTGGCAATAAGCACAAATAAAAGTTCTGTCGCTTCGCCGTTCCCATATCTGACGACAGCACAGTTTTCCTCATCCGCCTAATTTGGTGGCTGCGACAATAGGTGGAGTACGTGGCTGCAAGTGGTTGAATATTATGTTGAATATATAGACTGTAATAAGTACATTCTGCATGCCATGGACTCTGAAGATGCAGCCTCAACTGAAGCCGCGAAAACAGTTGTCTATGATACAAGTGTGAGAAATGACTTATGTTACATTCAGCATAATTTTTCATGCATAACAAAAACACTGAAAAGGCTCCAAAACTCGCATCTCTCACTTTCTGAAAGTTGTGAAATTGTGAATAAAACTGTGGAACAACTAAATCGTGGTACAGGTAAAGTTGTAGATGTAGCAAACATGAAGATGGCCACTGTACTTTCAAAGAACCCTGGATATGAAGAAATGACAAAGGTTGCTGCAATGCTGTGTGGAGATTCAAGTGTAAAATTAACAGTGGATTTAACCCCAGCAGATATTGTGAAGTTGAATTATGCCCCCATTACCTCTTCCGATGTTGAACGCAGTTTCAGTCAATATAAATCTGTCCTTAGTGATAATAGGAGAAGATTCACTTTCCAGCACTTAAAATAACATTTTGTAATACATTGTTTTGGTAACAGAGAATAAAAGATTGTGTGTTCTTCAAATACATTAAAATGAGAAGTGCAACATTATGTTGCATGTAGATCTACTTTGTTTAGCTTCTTTGAAGATTGATATTAAATAGAATTTAATGGTGTATGTGTAATTTTAAGTATATATATATATTTCCATATTTCAATAATAACTAAATATATATGTACATATTTCAATAATTATTAGTACATATAAATCCGTTCCCTGATGATTATAATACACCAATTAAAGCCTACAATTTTCTTTCTCTTTCACTCTACCTCCAAATGTAAGAGAATGAGGGAAGTGATAAAATAAGAAAGGTGCACAAGACCTATTCTTAAGAGCTACTGTGGAGAAAGAACTGAAGATTAAAGAAGAGGAATAGTCAAGAGACTATCAACCAAACAGGGTTGTAACAACCTTCACTTGCAAGAAGGATAAAATGGCCAAAAAAGGGCATTTTCCTTGACCTTCCCAGAAAAAGGCTGGCAAAGGAGGAGCAGTGCACATTTCTAAAATTAAAAAAAAGTAGTTTGCTATGAAGCAACTGATCATTTTGCAAAGCAAATGGGAAAACCCACATTGTTTATGGGGAGTTAGATTTGGAGTAATTACTATAATTCAAGAACAAATCTAAAACATATATCTTCTTAAATATAATCCATTTGAAAAAGGGAGAAAGAAGAAAGGTTGCTTGGGAAGCTTTAATGTTGTCTTACACGTGAAAATAAATACAGTAGAAATCTGTTATAGCGAGAATTCACAATGGCAAAAAATGTACTCGCTATAATGGATCGGTGTTCTATCTGATTTTTTGTAAAAGTCGAAGAAAAGAAATGAACACATTAAAATTGGTAAGAAACTGTGATCAGTTTGTTCAAAACTTACTCTTTCACAGATGGTTTCAATATTGCAGTTTACTCATTAGTTATTTTTCTAATTCCGATAGGCTTCAGTGGCAATCGTTCCAATCTTCACACTCAAACAATATCACCTACCCTTACTTAACCATTTATGTATCACGAAAATATATTTCAAGCCTCTGTAGAGCAATGATAGCATTTTCACTATGCATTACTTGGCAACAGTCTTTCTGAAATGTAACCTGACGTGAGAATATATAAAGTAACCTCTGAAATCAGTGATGCACCCTGCCTTATTTTGAGAAGTATTAGTATTGAAATTACACAATCGTTTACTTTAGCCTTTATTTCTAACGAATTAACAATTGCGTTCCGCCACATTATTTACGCATTTATTACAAAGACATGTTCTGCGCTTTCATTTCAAACATTGATCATGAAGGTTTGTTTACACTAGTTGAAGGGTATTGCTAATAGACTTTAGGAGGAGCTTCGAATATCAGCGATAGAGCTTGCTAGCACAAGTTGCAATAATTTTTTTAATAAGACTATGCAGCAATTTGATCAAAGTGAGGGGCCACAGATTTCTACTATAGGAACAACAATAAACATCAACCATTATTATGTAATAAATTTTTGATTTATTAGGAAAAAATGAAAAGTGACTGTCATTAAGGATAAAGAAACTTCAAAATACAATATACCATCGACAATGTTGAATATCAATATCCAAGATTCCAATAGAATTTGGTTTTACATTAGAAAAAATCAAAAGTGCCTAACAACTCAGCAAAGTAAAAGAGAATATAATTTACAGCCTTCATAAATAAGACAAGCTGAATCATATCTACATTAATTGGATGGAGATAATTCTATTACGAACAATAGAGCTCAGAAATGGTTACAATTGCAAACAGCACAGTCCAAAAAAATATGACAACAAGGCTATATTTCATATATGTACATATGTATCTATTGTGATGAAGTTCTCCAGAGAGAGGTAATACTACTGAAACAAAAAGGTTTCATACAGTTTACTGAAAAGATATCAACACAGTTTAAAAATACGTACACTACAATTCCAAATTAGTCTTCCATTCCTCACGGCAAATAGAAACAAAGCATGTACGATTAAAGTTTTCGGTTAGTCTTCTCAATGACACTGCTACACGATGATTCTTGCACAGATGATGGAAAAAGTAACTTTCTTGACCGTTCGGTTGATAAAGTTGATGTAATCGTCTACCTGCACAGTCTAACGCTTCAGGTATAACTTAAATCTAACACGTAAATCATTTTTGTACTCTTGCTGTCAACATCTAAAATAACGAGAGAAATGTAACGAAAAGCAGATGATCTAATAATCTTCATTCCAGAATCTACTTTATCGTCTTCTCTTCTTCTTTCACACGCTGCATTCTCACGATTGACGCTCAACAGCCATCTACTGTTTATAAAAACTTGGTGTCACAAAATATATAGCCGGTTGCAAGAAAATCAAGTTACGTTACATTATTTTTACAGAAACATGCCACACCCTCAGCTGTTTTCAATTTATTCTGGTCATGATCTTTTCAACATAGGAAATATGATAAGTTCATTCATTTAGTATGCCAAAAAAAGGTTTAATTTTATCATTACGAAGGTTATAGAATGGAAAGGGGGAGAGAGAGAAATAAGAGGAAACAGTAACAGCATATGGATACATAATGAAGATGTGAGAAAAGGGGACAATATAAAACTATGAGAAGTTTTATAGGTTCTGTTGAAAGCGATTCTTGCCGTGGTAATTTTCAGGGTGATCAGCGCTTAAATCTTCCGAGTACACTAAGCACATGTAAGAGAGGCTTTAGTTAGTGTGTTGCACATTAATCATGTCCTGCGCACCATTAAATAATGGATGGATGGTTTGTAAACGCTATGACCATTATTCCTGTAAATTCAACATTAGTTCTGAACTATGGTATGAATATTAACAGTACTTTTGAAGACATACTCAAATGGTTTGTAAAGCAAACTTAATTCATGAAGTTTATGACACTTTACGTAGGTTCATGAAGTCAGATTAATTAGGATGATTTGCCTCACAGGAAAACTGAACCCTTTAACCCCTCAGCGCTGATCTTTATACATGGAATAGACCCATACATGGTTTTGCATTTACAGTTGTAGCGTAAAGAGTTTTGGAGTTATCGACATGCAGATGGTCTTGATTCTAAGAAATGTTGGGGTTTATTAGGGTTGTAAAGTAAGAATTGTAGATCGTTAAAATATAGTTGTTTGTGTAAGGATAAATTTTTGTCAAGCAAGTTTGAGGAATAATCTCTCATTTTTAAAAAGTCTGTTCACTTCATTCTTTCCCACAGAATAAAATAAAGAAATCATGACCCGAGAAGTTTGACAAGGCCGACCAAACTCTCACTATGCAAGATATAACATCTCATGAAGTCATATTCCTTTCTTTCTCAGAAAAGCTCTGAATGTTCCCTCAACTCTTGAAAGATGACGGCAGCTGTCGGACACAATGCAGCTCTCACAGAAATATTACAATAACACTGTAAAGAAAGTCACATATTGAAAGCTGCTGAATACTGAAAACCATCAATGCTAAAATTTCTGTGTAGCACAGAAGACGTTAATGTCTTGGTATTCAATCTAATCTGAAGTATACTTATGACAATAACTGGATAACATATGTGTCATTCAGAACAAGTGAACTACTCTGTATGCCAGAGATCTTGAGCATTGGTGAAGTCAGAAAGGGACTGAGGAAGAAGGATAAAGAGATGGTTGCACTGAAATAGCACAAATGAGTTCCAATTATATGAACAACAGAATTCCCAATTATGTGGAGAAATTGGCATAATCCAGATAAGCAGAAATACAGATAACTGGGTCAGAACTGAAAAAGAAAAAAAAGGTTCAAACATCTGAACACAGGAGTAACGGAACATTAAAACTGGGCCTTCTGAGCCCAAGTTGATAGATTCAATCTGTTTCATGCTGGTAGGTTTTGAAGGGGGTCAAACAAATCAGCCAAATGTCAGTAGATTTACTGGCACATGAAAGAGCTCCTGCAGAACAAAATTCTAGCACCTGTGTTCAAAAAAGTAGTTAGCGAGACAATATTATAAAACATTACAAAAAACTCTTAATTCTGCACAAACCAGAATAACCAGTACTTATGTAGATACAGTAACAAGACTGAGATCCACTGCTGTTCTGATAGGAAACAAGGGTGGTGGAGGGGAGTACAAAGGTCATTGTAATGCCATCTTGATGGGGGAAGTAGAGGATAAGAAGAAAGCCAGATAAATACAGGAAGAGGGCAGAAGCATAAGATATACAGGTGGTAAAAGATTAGGAAAACTGGACAAACACAAAAGGAGAAAGGATTCCAATGGCTTTCTTCTTATCCTGTTAAGATATTTTGTTTACATTAGTAGGGACTACAATAACCGATCCTATAATGTATAACTGGATTTGACAGTCGCCTCATGTATAATTAATAGGGACCTGAAAAAAATAGCATTTGCAATAAATGCGAATTTTTGAATCTTGTACTGAATCCAAGCCTTCGGTAATTCTAATGTGGAAGAAAATCTTTTTTACGAATAAACAGAAGTGTGACAAAATGCGAATTGTGACCCAAAATGAGAAATTAGTATGAATATGTGTTGGTGCAAATTCTGCAAAAATGTGCTATTTTACGGGAAAAAACAACATATTTAAGCAAAATAGTAAGAAATACTCAAAATATGATGCAAAAATCTTTTGACCGTTCCAATCGATGAAGAAAAGTAGCCGATCGATTGGTGCTTGCTGACTTTAATCGATATTTACAATGGGAATAGCAAGGGGAATAAGATCTGTATCAATTATTATCGAAATATAAATCGAGTGTCACGGAAATAACAAGACAGACGCAGCGTTGTTTTCCTGTTGATCAAAATTGAAACTAGTGAAGAGTAGAAAGTTGAGTGATCGTTTAGGTTATGGGGCGCACGACAAAAACAGCGCATGAAAGGGCTCAGCAATATGCAAAGGATGGTTTATATGCCACAGATTCAGCGACAGTGTTTTGCAAATATTGTAATTGCGGAGTCGGGTGGGGAAAAAAAAAAAGATAGCATAGTGAAACATGTTAAATCTGAAAAACACGAAGGTAAGCGATGCGGTAACGAAAGTTCAACCCCCGCTGCTAGTACGTCTCAAAGAAAGCAATCTTCTGTGCTTACACAGTTAGATAGTTGTATACGACAAAAAATTTCCAAAGATAACTTCTCGAAATGCACAGTTGAAATATTTGCCAAAGCAAATATACCTCTGGAAAAGCTGAAAAGCAAAGAGCTAAGAGCCTGGATTATTGAGTTTTCAAATGAAGAGCTGCCATGTGTGAGAACTCTACCTGAAGTATATTTACCGGGTAAGTTTCGATTTCATTGATCGGGTACGGTTTAGGTATTACGACATCGAAACCACGCACAAAATTGAAGGATACCAAATATGAGTGCGATTTCCATATCAAACTATCTTACCCGTACCCAAATGATCCAGTAATTTTAAATTATTTTGTTATAATTTGAGGTCTTTTTTCCTTTCTAGAAGTTGCATATGACCACCAGAAAAGAACAGTAGAGGCTCTAGTGGGGAAGAACATATTCTGTGATGAAACTACAGATAGAATGGGCTGCTGTTTTTTTATCATCATATTCCAAGTCCCAGCTGGATCGCAAAGAGAGATGCACATTGTTTCTGTGAACTATCTTGGTGCAGGGAATGCTACAAACTGTTCTTGTGCTGTTTCAGAAGCTCTGCGCAGTTACAGTGCATCATATGATGCCGTTAAAGTGTTTGTTAGTGACAGTGCCCCATACATGACTCAGTGTTATGAAACATTAAGTGCGGTCATAGGGGATCATTTAATGCACGTACAGTGCTGGGCACATAAGCTCAGCTTGGGTTGCAGCGATGACAGGTTTAAATCATGTGGTTGTGATGGTAAAGTCTGCATTTTTGAACACAAGAAAGCAAAAATATAATTATTTACAATTTTTAAATTCAAAGTATGGTGCTTCAAAGGAAGCAAAGCTGTTCCCTGCACCTGTCATAACCCAATGAATAGCTGGTTTCAGGCTGTCTTCTATTTGAGTGCTTACTTTACTGATGTTACATTTTTCAAGATGTCTGACATGAAAGACATGAACAACTGTGGTATTAAGTACCTGACTAATCTGAGTGACCAAGAAGTGAATAGGCTTCACTCCCACATTGTTTTTGTCACAGATCATGCAGCTGGATTGGTTGACCTTGTTACTGAACTTGAAGAGTCTCTGTATCCTACCTCTCATCTCCTTTACCCCAAACTGCATAACCTTGATGCCAGTTTTACCTTCATATGTGAGGGGAATTTTTCTGCGGCAACTAATGATGCTTTGATTAAGCTTGCTCCTCTACAGCAGGTTGCATGTAGAGACACATTTGTCAAAGCTGCTCATTCTTCACAGTGCAAGCTAGCCACACTGAAAGCTAAGACTCCAACCATAAGCATTGTGTGTCCATTTCTCAAGCTTTGTATCCAAAAAATATAATTTTGAATAACACTGATAAATTAGATGAGCTTGAGAAATTATTTGGAGTAACAGATCTCTCACGAAACAATATCTGGTCTGGTTACTGTTCTCTGAAACATGCAATTCAAACCCAGATGAAAGAAAGTGAAAAAATGTGATGTCATGCTTGCATTAATTACAGTTCAGAGAGAGTTCAGCATATTTGCTAAATCTATCTTGAGTTGTTATGGACCCCAATGAACAATGTAGATAGCGAGCGCGTGTTCTTACAGTGGTTACAGATAGACGGTGCAATTTAAAAAAAAAGCAATGCCAAAGTAATGACAATGCTTTCATTTGAACAGTGAATTTGTAGTGTGTGTGAACCAAGTACAATAATTGCACTTGATAAACTTGGAATCGTTAAAATTAATAATACCATGCGATTATTTTAACTTTGTAAATAGATGCTAATTTTGAAACAAATACATGATAATTTTTCAGGTCCCTAATTAACAAGGAATGGAGCGCTAGAGTACCATGAGCATCTGAATAATAGGGCTTTCATTGCTAAGTTCGGTGTACAGAGTACCATCTAGAAAAGTCCACTGTGTGCACAGTGCAAAAGAAAATTAGGTATTGATTTTTCTCTAAATGAAACAATCGAGTACATTATAGTCAACAGAACATTCATGATTTCTGAAAAGGTAGGCCCCAGTAGAAAGTATACTTACATAATTTCATGTCTAGAATGGTCTGTTGTCATGTATATTCAGTAGAACAAAATTTCTATACAACAAAATCAATTTCACGGACCCCAGAATTTTGCTATACCAACATTTGACCATACATTAATGTGGGTACAGTGATTTTGCAAATTGTGAAAGAAGTCTTTCCGAGCCAATTATGCAACCTAAACGCTTTCTAGAACACTTTCAATGAGATACTGTTACAAGTTGTAGTAAACAACAGGGAAGATTTTTTGCCATTTGTTTTACATTGCACCAACACAACCTTGCAAAACCATCTTCAGGACTGCTGACAGTGGAGTTCAAACCCACCATCTCCCAAACGCAAGCTAACAGCTACATGACTCGAACCGCAGAGCCAACTTGCTTGGAAAAGGGAGGATTAACTTGCAAAATATTCCTGCACGTACTGAGAATTTAAACAAAATATACTGGTACAGGTAACATGAAACAACTTATGCCATATTCTTTAGTTTTCCATCGAACATATTACATCTGAGATACTTGTAGAGGTGATGAAACTACATGTGTGTGGTAACAACCCATTCTTGTAGGGTAAGGCTTGTCAACCATTTCCAGGTCCACGTAAGATATGAATGGTCCCACGTATCTTCTGAAACAAATAGGCTGAAGAGGCTAGAACGGTAGGAGAGGCTGCAATTAATTTGGGAGATAAAATGTGAGCTCAATATGGCTGTACTAGTATTCCAGATTTTGGACTCAATCCCTAGAGATGATTAAATCCTTGAAATAAAATAGGATGTAAGATATGCAACAGACCTACCCAAATATACCTTAAAAGGAAGAGAGATGTCACTAGCACATACAAATTCAATTTTTCTTTTTCGTCATACCAATTTCTTGTTAATAAAATATAAAGAAGCATCATGACTAGAATAAATTATAAGAAGCTGAGTGGTTAGCATATTCCACAAAAGGGCTTACATCACAAAAATACCCTGATCTGTGTTGTTAACTGCACCAGTTCTTACCTCCTCTCCCTCCTGGGTGTCCTCTTTATTGCCTCCATCACCTTCCCCTGGATTGTGCTTTTCCTCTTTGACTTCCTCTTCTTGAGTAGAATCCTCCATTTCAACCTTCAACCCCAATAAAATATTACTTATCCATAACATAATCACAGGCCAACATTAGCAAACTAGACAAAAATAAAGCAAATAGGATGAATAGCTTACCAAGCCAAAAGAAACACACAGGAGAGTAAGTAATAGAAAGAAAGAAACAAACAAGGGTTTAATATATACCTATATACATAATAGAAGAATTTTGTCTGTGCATTGCACAGAATTTAAAAAGGATGGTATTTCTGTATCAGTTGTGTCCACAGCAACAAGTAATGCACTTTTTAATTTTTCATAATTTCTTTCTCTGTCTGTCTGTCTGTTCGTATGTACACGCATCACGAGAAAACGGCTGAAGAGAATTTAATGAAAAACGGTATGCAAATTTGGGGAAGAAGTCGCTACAATCTAGGCCATAAATAATTTTATTCACACTGAGTGAAATGGTAGTTCAGGGGAAGGCCTAAAATTTCATTCTCAAATATTTATGTTATTAGTGGTCGTATCTTAATGAAAATCGGTATGCCAAGTGAGAGTAATAAGTTGATATCATCTAGACCATAAATAATTGTATTCACGCTGAGTTAAATGGTAGTTTAGGGGAATACCTGAAGTTTAATTCTCAAATATTTATGTTATTAGTGGTTGTATTGATAAATACTACATAACTAAGGTTATATAGTATTAAATTTCCGATCATTTATGTCTTATACATAGTTACCGTACCGGCTATGATCACAGGGATATTCGTGAATTTGTATTTTTGTTACTAAGTCCATATCAACGCCGAGTGACGAGAAAATGGGTAAACAGAATTTAATGAAAATCGGTATGTAAAGTCGGAGAATAAGGAACTACAGTTTACGTTATAAATAATTTTATAAGACACCCTAATATCACAAAATAATTTTACAAGATGCCCTAATATCACAGAGTTGAAAAAAACTAAATGTGAAGGCCTATAATATAGAAAGCTCATCAAACTGATCAACAATAACATTACATTGACCACTGTTGTGATATGCTTTGCATCTTCTGTTGCCACTCATCTCCAACAGATAGGATTGCTGCTGCGTACCGAGTATTTATTTTAAAATTTGCTTTACGTCACACCAACACAGTTAGATCTTATGGCAACGATGGGATAGGAATGGGCTAGGAGTGTGAAGGAAGCAGCTTTGGCCTTAATTAAGGTACAGTCCCAGCTTTTTCCTGGTGTGAAAATGGGAAATCACGGAATACCATATTCAGGGCTGCCAACAGTGGGGTTCGAATCCACTATCTCCCAGATGCAAGCTCACATCTGTGCACCCCTAACCATACGGCCAACTCGCCCGATCGTACCGAGTGTAACAGCCTGCCTGAATATTGGTGGGAAGTAGCTGGGGAGTTAGATAACTTTCTTCTTTATCATGCCATTCCTCTGGTTCATATATTTTGATACTACTGGTAAGTAACACACTGGTTCATCATAACATTCAAGCTATTCGATCCCTACTCTGAGGCAATGATTGGAATGACCAGTATGCATTTTTAACAGAATAATGGCAAAGGAGTGTTCATGGCAGTCTGCGGACTGGTCATTCCAGCTCTGGAACTTTGGACTGTTAGATCGGCACCGTAGTACTGATATAGTTGGTCCGTTATTGGACATCATACATTTTCTAGCTAACTCATTCCTGGATTGTGATGTAACAGCCAGCCGCTTATGTCAGAGGATGTTTTACTCTCCTTGCAGAAAGAGATTTCAAAATAATTTTTACTGGTAGAAAACAAGGCAACTTACCACAATGTAATATGTTTACATACTATTTCATTGATGTACTTTTCAAAAACAAATATTCTGAAAATTACGCATGTTCCCTATTCAGTGGACTTCAAAGTTGTTGATTTCATTTCATGTACTTTGTACTTGTGGAAAGAACAATGAAGCACTTGAAGTATTACAACTTCATCACTGTGTTACCATGTAACTTTCCAATTCAATCTCAGAGAAACAAGTTTTGTAATTCCAAAACACTGTACATCATACTGTTATTTCTTGGGGCCTGGTCGATATAACATATCAGAATGTATTTGAGGTGGACAACTTAGCTGAATAACCCTGTTTATAGCGAGTGTAATTATATAGCCTATTTTCTTTGGATCCCCTTTTAACGAAAACACCTTTGAAAGGAAGAAATATAAAAATCTCCCCGAGATCACTTAAAAAGGGATTATACTGTATAAACTAGCACTTACTGCCATCAAGTTAGCTTTAATTACATTTGTGCTCTGTTGGTAACATGTAGTCAACAGTCCAATAAGAACTTACTCTCAGTCAAATTTCATCTCTCCTATCACCTGTGTGTCCAAGGCCATAGCTAGGAAACATGACTTTTTCCACAACATGTATGTTTAACAGATTAGGTAGTGTACAATAATCTATTTTATGGGTCCCAGACAGACACCCTTCAGCTAGGCCCACATTTTCCTTCACTGCACCTTCCTTCCCACACAAATTTTCTTGAGGAGTAACACAGTAATAACGCTAGGTGACAAATTTAAAATATCCTCTCTGAGGTGTTAATTCAAAAAAGAATATCATCATGTTTCTACCTATCATACTTCAGTGAAGACTGTCTGGCCCCGCCGTGTAGGAGGCAAATTTTCAGATATTAATAGGACATAAATTTAACATAGAGAGATTAATTTATTACATTTTATCATTTATAATTGGTAACATTCTGGTAAAATATGCGACAAATGACAATGTAAATAGGCTAAAGAAAAAATTAGAGTAATATTGTAACTGATTTAAAATTCATATATTTTAATATATAATTGAAATATGATACCAATGAACCATAGTCCTAAGATAATTAGTATTTGGCACCGCTGAGGAAGAGAGCGGAGGCTCTCGAAACATGTACATGTACGGTAATTAAATAGAATAAAGTGTATAAAGTATTGACAAGGCGGAAAATTGTTTTATGGAAATTTGTATACAAGTCAATACGGACCAAAATGGTGAAAATAATCAATTGTGTAGGAGGCAACACGTCCACCTGTCACCCGGCTGCCTCGGGTTCAATTCCCGGCCGGATCAGGGGTTTTTAATTGTAAATGATTACTATCACTGGCCTGGGGATTGTGTGTTTGTGTCGTCCTCAACATTCCTTTCCTCACATTCAACACCCTACACTTCCGCAATTCCACCTACGCACAGGTTCCTCTCAAATGGTGAAAGTAGTGGCAAAAGATCTACAGAGGTCGACGCCATGAACAAATATCATTTTTAAATTAAAAAATACGAGGGCAGATCAGAAAATAAGTTGCACTTCCCAGTTATGGCCATTTATTACACCACCTATACAACAGCAACACAACTATAACGACATACACTGTAACGTCACTTCTCCACATAGTTTCCAAGGGACTCCATACATTTCTGCGAACGTACAACTAACTTGTCGATACCGGATGCATAGAAATTTCCTCCTGCGTTCTGCAACCACTCGGAGACAGCGGCCTTCACCTCCTCATCGGTCTGGAAAAGTCGACCACCGAGCTCCGTTCTGAGCTTACCGAACAGACGAAAGTCACATGGCGCTAGGTCAGGACTGTAGGGTGGATGTTGCCAGACCTCCCACTTGAAACGCTGCAGCAGTTCTCTCATTTGGTGGACCTTGTGAGGTGTTGCGTTATCGTGCAACAAAATCACACCGGCGCTCGATTTCCCCTGGCGCTTCTCTTTAATCGCTTTACGCAACTGGTGCAATGTATGACAATGCGACGACGCGTTAATCGTCGTTCCTTTCGACATGAATTCCACGTGCAGCAAATCCTCCATGTCAATGAACACTGTCGCCATAACCTTACCGGCTGAAGGTTGAACCTTGGCCTTCTTTTGTTGTGGTGATGAGAGGTGCACCCATTCCACTGAAGTTCGCTTTGTTTCGGGGGTGAAGTGGTGGACCCACGTTTTGTCGCCTGTGACTATTCACTGCAGAAACCCGTTGCCGTCTGCGGCACAGTGTTGCAATTGTGCTCTTCGGTGAGAAGACGTGGGACCCATCTTTGACACAGTTTAAGATATCCAAGGTCCTCGTGAACAATGGCAAACACACTGCCACACAACATGTCCAGCTGGGTCGCGATTTCTCTCAGTTTAATGCGCCAGTTCTGTCTAATGATCACATTCACACTGTTGACCTTTGCATGGGTCCTGGACGTTGCGGGCCTGCCTTCACGATGGTTGTCCGTGATATCCGTGCGTCCGGCTTCGAATTGCTGACACCACTTTATGATACCTTGCTGGGAAATGGCCCGCTCCCCATACACAGCACTAATTTCACAATGAATGTCCGTGCAATTCTTCCTTTCGGCCCATAGGAATCGGACTGTCGCACGCACCTCATATTTGGAGTGAACGTCCAGTTGACGCGCCATTGCATTTGGCCGCTATTCACACAATACTAGACGAGACAACACAGCGACCTGCCTAACAGACGTCGTGTGGGCAGTGTCTGTCCCTTTCTCCGCTGTGCTCACGTTTGCGACTCACAGCGCGCTGCTGCGGCGCGTTAGTGCAACTAACCTTTTGATCCACCTACGTAAATAAGTTAAGACTGGATGATATGATAATGAATCAACAAAGACAAAACTGGACTTGCAGATTGTAACACAAACATTTTTCTTTTGCCATCGGTTTTACATCGCACTGACTCAGACAGGTCTCATGGCGACAATGGGATATGACAGGATTAGGACTGGGAAGGAAGAGTCCATGGCCTTAATTGCGGTACAGCCCAGCAATTGATTGGTGTGAAAATGGGAAACCACAGTAAAACATCTTTAGGGCTGCTGACAGTGGGGTTCGAACTCACTATCTCCTGAATCCAAGCTCACAGCTACGTGACCCAAAATGTGTAGTCAACTCGCTCGGCAAACAAAAATATGAAAATATGCACAACTTTCAACAACAGTACAATACAACTGACTACATGAGCCCCAAGACACATATCGTTACCTACAGGACACACAGCAGATCTAGAACTTCTTGATTTTCATTGTTTAATGCTGCAAAAAAACTTGATAGTGCTAAAGACAACACAGAAAAATAACCATATAAACACAAAGATTTCTTAATGATGAGGTGGTTTCATTAGTGGCAATAAAAATATTTGCAAGAAAGAAATTGGAAGCATTAGTTTTGGAGAAGCCTTCATCTTAGGGTAAGTTAAGAAGCAGCAGAAAAGTTAAGTGGAATTTATTATTCTTACCTCAGTGATAGCAACTGATTGTAATAATGACCGTACATCCACACGTAGGATATGCTTAGGCGTTTCTTCCCAGTTCTTAATGATGTCCATTATGTCCTTCTCTGAACGATTATGGATATTGCGTTTTACACAAGTGCTAGCATCCATGTCCATTTCACAGATATATACCTGAAGCAATTAGAAAACAGTTAAAAAATTGTTTACATGTAACAACATTAATAAGTTAATTTTTATTAAATATCCTCTTCTACAAGTCTTGTTCACACCAAATATTCGAGAGAACTACAGCACATCTATTCAGTAGCAATCTTGTAATAGTCATAAAATATAATGTTATTATTAAAGACACTAACGTGAAGAATAAATTTTCCCATTACAGATGAAATACTGGAATACAATAGTATCCCTGGAGCAAAGGGTGAAAGAGAAAGGATTATGAAAATGAATGAGTGAATGCGTGCAAACAATGTTTAACAATTGTTGCAGCAGTGCCAGCACCAAAGAGGATAGAATAGAATAGAGATGAAACTCAATGATAAATTTCGGTTCCAAGCCACTTGGCGCTAGTAGTTTTAGTCTCTTTTCCGAGATAGCGCCACAGTGTGCATTCTGGTGCAATACCTTAGTATTACTTTCAACAGATAGCGCGGAGAATTAACATCCGGCGCAGTGACGCACATCCGGGTATGCTTACGGCTCCTCCCCCCCTCCTTTCCCTGCCCCTCGCCCCCCCCCCCCCTCCCAAACGGCGGTAATAATGCAGTTCTACTACCTCCATGCCCAATACATTGTAATTCATATATTTTTATTTCCAAGTGCTTACTACGTTGTAAATAATGATCTGATACCCCTAGTTTGTATGGCATACTATGTTACTGAGAACATAACCACACACCTCAAAGCAGTTTTAACTTCAAATGAATGATTGACACATTAACACAAAGCTGATATTATAACAAATAAGAAATCCCTTCGAAAGCAAGACAATAAAGCACACCATACACAAGACAATGGGGTATCACATCAATATCCAAGTACCACATGAAAATAAAAATAACAGAATTAAATGCACTGAGACAGGAAATATATAGAACTACATTAACAGAACCATTCAGCTTTCAGCCCCTGATGTGTACTCAAACAGGAAATACAGGATTTCAGGAGGACTGGCGAAGATATATTTCAAATAACCAAGCACAAGGAACTAAGATTCACATCACAAGCACATGAGCACTTGGAATTCAAACAACACAAATTCTGTAGCATCATGGGAACTATCGATTAAAATCGATATAAGTTTGAACAAGGTTAATCGATTGGGTAAAGTCGAATTCGATGCAATTCAGCAATATCTCCACAATGCTCGACGTTTTATGACTAATTAATTTGTGAGAAGTGCCCACTGATTGAGGTTAGACTTGAAAAACTTTAAATACTTCACTTCGAGACAAAGTGCCTTTAATTATTAACAACGCTCATTTTATGCTTACTTGCGTGCCATCTACAGAACGTGTATATAACTATTTACACGTTATGAATGACCTCCAGCGCCATCTAGAAAAAGAGACTGAAACTACCTGAAGCTAGCTACAGATTGGAACCAAAAGCCCTATTAGAGTTTCACCCCCCTGGCCAGCACCTTTAGGTAGGACAGAACTGTTTTGATATGTAATTAGACTACAACAGGGAAGTGAGCTGTGAAATTGTGAAACATACAAAGGAAAAGTATACAGATAGGGAACTAAAGGTGGTGGTGTTTGCAGATGACACTGTGGTTGGGAAAGCAAATGGAGAGGTCAACTCGGCATGCTGAGTTAGTATACTGGTAATTATGGAATTAAAATAAGAGTGGATAAAAGCAAAGAACATGGTACTAACTACAGAGGAAAAAGAAAAGGCAAAGGTACTATATACAATGAAGGAGAAAACCTCAGGATTGTGAAAAGCTCCAAGTACTTGGGAAGCAAACTGATGCATGGCAAGGCAGGTATGGAGCTTCGCAGAAGAACACACCAGCGTGCGAGCAACTTGATCTAGAAGAAGGATGAGAAAAGAGGTAATGGATAAGAAGTATTATTTTCTCATACTGATACGGGGCAGAAGCCCAGATGGTGATGAAAAGAAAGGAGAGTAAAATACAGGCCAGCGCACAGTGGGCCAGGAATCATATCTAGCTGGACAAAACTTAGTTTTGGGAAGTTAACTGAAACAATATTTTACCCTATGCATTTCGTTTACCACTGTCTGAACTACACTAGCCTGAGTTTGTTTTGGCTCTCACTGTCATAAATCAACATAAACACTGAAGTTGTGATGCATCAGCCGCTTCTGATAGCATGCCTGTTGATGCATTAGTTGACAAGGAACTCTCTTTGTATTAACATGGTGAAGAAGAAACACGTTAGTTTAATCTTGGTATTAGGTTGTCGCAATGGGCAAGCACTTACTTTCTTAATGTCTATAATAACTATCAGAATTATATTCACTGAGTTATACAGAGCCAATTGTGACCAATTAAAAAGTAATGAGCACTTTCAAATTCATTAAATTCCCGTAGACTTGTAAAGAAAACTTGTAAGAATTCAGCCTTACTCAAGACCACAACATATAGCCTATAGTGTGTTCTTCAATTTCCACCCTTAAAATGTTGTGCATATTTGCGCATTTTTGATAAATATAATATTGTTTACAAAACTAACTCCACAGGTGCGGCTTCTACTAAAGCGTTATATGATTTTGTAGTGCACAAATATGACCTTGATAACTCCTCTAAGGACATTTTAAGGACTATTAAAAAGAACTCAGTGCTTTTAAGTGTAATTTTGGTATAAAATGGAAGCAGTGTGGTAGAAAGAAAGATCGTTTTCTTACCAAAAGCAGTGCATGGCTAAATGGAGAGGTACAATTATTTAATAAAGACAAGGGACTTGCAATGGAGAAACCCAGTCCTTCAAGAATGAGAAGACCAAGGAAGATTTTTTACTGAAAGTAGGGATAAAACAAAATGCAGAAGAGAAATCTCATGAAGAACTTGTATTGGCTGCAGAGGTGTCACTTAGGTCCACTGATAAAAGGGGTGCTGCAGGGATTCTTAAGGATATTGTGGAATCATCACCGCAAAGGGCTACGAGGTATAAGAGAGCTTTCACATCACCATCAGTGCCTCCCATGCATTAAAGCACAGAAGCAGCTTTAGAATTTCTGATAAATAATGAGTTTTCAAAGAGACAGTATGTCAACATATGAGTTGGGGCAAAAGCAAGGAACTGTGACATTTATCCAATCTATAATGTTGTGAAATGAAACTGAAGTGCTACGCACCAAAGGCAGTTCTCAAGGTGACTGAGACCTCTGCTGAAGTAACACTGCAGGCTCTTGCAGACTACACAATTCATCGACTTGTAAGTGTGCAAGCTGATGTTATAAAACAATGTATTAAAGAAAATGATACGGTAAAAGCAGTATTCAAGTGGGGTTGTGATGGTAGTAGTAATCAAAGTGTTTACAAACAAAAATTCCAGTCGGAAAATACAGAGTTAAGTGAGATATATTTGTTATATTTTGGTGTCTTTGCAGTTACATTCTGTTTCAAATGGGGACAAAAGTAATAGGGTTCTATGGCAAAATCCTCGTTCTTCCTCTCCAAGATTGTGTTGTCCAATCAAGATCCTGTACGAAAAGGAGACTTCAAACATGTGTAAGAGAGAAGTTCATTGTATTGAGGAACAAACACGATCCTTGGTTCCCACTAAAGTTGTTGCTGAGGCGTTTTTTAATGTAATTACTGACTTTGCCCCGACTATGGTTGACGGTAAAGTCTGCAAAATCTTTAAGTGAAATGCCAACACAAAAATGTTATGTATGTGGAGCTATACCTAAAACCATGAACGATATTCAGTTAAGATCAAAAACAGATGTCAGCCATTTTGCATTTGATGCATACAATAGATTTTTTGAATGCCTTCTGCATATTGCCTACCGACTTGATGTAGAAGCATGGCAATTAGAAAACCCAAAGACAAGGTCAAAGTTGCTATGAGGAAGCAACAGATAGTAGCATGATTTCACTCTGAAATGGGTCTAACTGTAGATCAGCCTAGATGTGGAAGAGTAGGAAATGCCAATGATAGGAATACTGCTCGAAAATTCTTTCGTGACCCAGTCAAATCAGTTAAAATTATCGGAATCCGTGAAGAAATAATCAAGAGATTTGCTGTGATTCTGCATGCCATATCAACTGGACTTCCTGCTGATGTTGATAAATTTGATAACTTTACTGCAGACACAACACATTTGTATCTTGAGTTATACCCATGGCATTTCCTTCCATCTACCGTGCTCCTTATCGAGGGGGGAAGTATAATTGAATCGGCCATCCTGCCAATAGGTATGCTGAGTGAAAAAGTGTAGGAGGCAAGACATGAAAGCACATTAGGTGATACAGGGAGGATCATGCAAGAAAATAGTCTCGAGAATACAACACTGAAGATGTTGTTTTGAACGTAAATCACTCACTTGATTAAATAATAACATTTATTACATTTAAGACACTTATATAACACATTATAAATACATAATACTGAGTAATGATGGGCAGATGCCCTCGATAACAGTCAGTCACATGTTCTCCTCTCCTCTCGCACGAGGCACCCCAGCATAACAGTCTCTCATCCCCTTCCATCCACACCACTTCCGGCTGGGTGCTGAAGGGTGCTGCTATCTGTCCTAAAGTGGTAGCGAGTAACTAGGTGGTCTAGCCATAGCTAGGCCGGAACATGCTCCCCACCGTTGAATCACCATGATTCAACCGAATTAAATTGCCTGATATGCCCTCATGAGAGTTCAGTTCAAATATCACACAGGCACTGACATACAGAGTTCATGTACAGTAACCAAAATGAGTTGATCATTCAACAAAATATACATATAAACATAGGCAAAACAGAAACACAAGCAACAAAATATTTACACTGTTAACAGAAGGTACTAAGTAGGTTGACTGTGTCCTCATCCATTATTATGCAATATGAATTAAGCACACTATAAGTTCTCAGTTCAAATCACGCACACACAACACCATAATTACACTCTGAAATGAACAAGAAAAAATATTCACATGAAACACATTATATTTTAGCCATAACGATCCTGTTTAGTTCTCAATAGGTAATGGAATTAACTTGTTAACAGGTCGTTTAAAAAGACCACTGGTTGTTCTGATGGTAGCCACTCGTGCAAGTCCATCCTTCCCAGGGTGAACAGTCTCCACCACAGCCAACTTCCAACAGAGAGGAGGAAGATTGTCCTCCTTCAGAAGAACAACTGTACCAGTAGCTAGGTTCTCCTTGGGACAGGTCCATTTTTTCCTCTGCTGCAGTGAGTTCAGGTAATCGGCAGACCACCTCTTCCACAACTGCTGCTGCATTGACTGGATACGCTGCCATCGAGACAATCTGTTGATGGGCAGGTCAGTAATGTCAGGCTCAGGGATGGTTGTAAGGGGGGCACCAATTAGGAAATGAGCAGGTGATAAATAATTAAGGTCACTGGGGTCATTAGATAAGGCAGATAGGGGGCGAGAATTAAGACAGGCTTCTATCTGTGCAGTAAGGGTACATAGCTCCTCAAATGTCAATAGCGCATTACCCGCAACTCTTCTCAAGTGGTACTTCATGGACTTGACAGCTGCTTCCCACAGTCCGCCAAAGTGTGGAGAGCTGGGAGGTATACAGTGCCACGTGATGCCTTCCATCGCTAATGAATTCCTTATCTCTTCACAAAAGCTGGTTGAAAGGAATAGTTTTTGGAGATCCTGCATTCTTCTATTGGCACCAATGAAGTTAGTCCCATTATCACTATAGATGATGGAGCATTTCCCACGTCGAGCTATGAATCTCCTCAGGGCTGCCATAAAGGCATCAGTAGAGAGATCACTCACTACCTCCAGGTGAAGAGCCTTGGTAGCCAGACAGATGAACAATGCAATGTAGCTCTTCGTTGTCTGTTTGCTTCTTACATTTCCCCTCTTGACGAAGAAAGGACCAGCATAATCAGTTCCTACATTAAGAAATGGGCGACTCTGTTGGACTCTGGTAACAGGGAGCTGTCCCATCAGCTGTTCAGCTGTTGACGCCTTGAATCTAAAACAGGTGAGGCACTTGTGGATGACTCTTCGAACAACTGCCCTAGCTGTGGGAATCCAGAATCTTTCTCTTAATGATGCAATTACTAATTGAGCACCTGCATGTAAAAGCCTAATGTGTTCTGCCATCACAACAAGGTTTGTGAGAGCATGCTGGGGAGGAAGGATAAGCTGGTGCTTATTGTCATAAGGTAGTTTTGAATTTACTAGTCTTCCTCCTACTCTTAGCATTCCCTTATCATCTAAGAAAGGATGTAAATCTGCAATTTTACTTTTCCTTGAAATGCAACACTTAGAGTTGAGACTGGCTATCTCTTGAGCGTAACACACTTGCTGTGCAATTTTGATACAGGAGTGCAAGGCCATCTGCAGCTCTTGTGTACTTAATATCCCTAACCTCTTGTCTTGAGGATTGGCACTATTGTGAATAAATCGCCAACAATATGCAGTAACTCGAGTCAGTCGGGACAGTGACGAGTACTTCAGCATAAGTTCATCCCAGTTTGTACCTATCAACATAACTACAGGAAGTGTGCTTCGTGACTCAGGTAGTTCCTCTTCTGCATGGGCTGAGCTTGTGTCTGGCCATGATTCAGTGGGCTCAGTTAACCAGGATGGTCCGTGCCACCACAGGTTCATACCTCGTAGTTGTTCTGGAGCAACACCTCTGGATATTAAATCTGCTGGATTACAACTGGTAGGAACATGTCTCCATTCAGCCTTGTGAGTGTATTCTTGAATTGAAGAGACTCGGTTGGACACAAATGTTTTCCAGCGAGTAGCAGGAGATGCGATCCAGGCTAATACAATGGTGGAGTCTGTCCACAGGTACAGCTTGCTGACTGGCAGAGACAAAGCTGGAAGGGTCTTGTGGAGTAGTCGGGCAAGTAGTAGCGCTCCACACAGTTCAAGTCTTGGTAGTGTCAGTTTCTTCACCGGTGCTACTCTGGATTTAGAACATAATAATCTGACACAGGTCTGTCCCCCTTTGTCGACAGACCGTACATAAAGACAAGCTCCATAAGCTTGTTCTGAAGCATCAGAAAAACCATGAATTTGTATATCAACAGGGGGTCCCTTACATGTGACTAACCGCTCAATATAAAATTCTCTTACTGCCTGTGGCTTAAAGTGAAGTTCTTCCCATTCTCTGACTAGTTGAGATGGTAGTCTGTCATCCCAGTTCAGATTGACTAGCCAAAGTTTCTGCATAAAAACCTTGTAAGAAATTACCAAAGGGCTGACCAACCCAAGTGGATCAAATATTGATGCAATAACAGATAAGACCTTTCGTTTAGTTACATGAGAGTCAGCATGATAGGGACTGTCTGAATACAGATTGCCACAAATGAGAAAATGATCAGTAACTGGATGCCATAATAGGCCTAAAGATTTCACGCTAGTGCCTTCATCAAGACTTAAAGGCAGCTGGGTTTCCCTGTCCTCTTCTGAAACTGCTTCTAGTAATGCTGGGTGGTTTGAACACCATTTTCTGAGGTGAAATCCTCCACTCTCTAGTAAATTAATAATTTCAGACTGCAACTGAAGAGCATCCTGGATATTGTCACAGCCGCTTAATAAATCATCAACATAAAAATCTCTGCGAACAACTTGTGCTGCTCTGGGGAACCTTGATTCTTCATCTTCAGCAAGTTGCTGCAGGCATCTGGTAGCTAGGAAGGGTGCTGATGCTGTACCATATGTTACAGTTGTCAGTTCATAGTGAGAGGGTGGGTCCCTAGGTGATTCCCTCCAGATAATCCGATGAAGTTGCCTATCATCTGCATGAACCATGACTTGCCGATACATTTTAGCAATATCTGCGGTGAAGGCAAAGGTATGCATTCTGAATCTTAGAATGATAGAGTAAAGATCCTGTTGTATTGTCATTCCAACCATTAATATATCATTCAATGAAATATTATCAGAAGTTTTAGAAGATGCATCAAATACAACCCTAGTTTTGGTAGTCGAGCTACTAAGCTTAAAAACTGGATGATGGGGTAGATAATAGCTTCCACCTTTATTCCCTGACTGAGTAGATGTATCCACCTTAACCATATGCCCCATCGCCTCATACTCGTGAAGAAAGTTAGAGTACTCGTGCTTAAGTGAGGGCTGCCTGCTGAAACGCCGTTCTAATTGAGTTAGTCTTGACATGGCATGATTGAAGGAGTTTCCCAGAACCTCAGGTTTCTGCTTGAGGGGTAAGCGAACTATGAATCTACCTGTAGCATCCCTAGTAGTATTCTCTGTAAAATGTTTTTCTGTGGCTCTCTCTTCTCTTGTCATGACTCGTGACGTAAGCTCTTCTATTTCCCAGAACCGTTGTAGTTGAGTGTCTAACCTGTCCTCTGACTTCAAGAAACATGTAGTTAGAGTAGGATTTTTCTCTTCCCTACGATGGTAGTGTCCAGCAATAATCCATCCTAGTTCAGTGTCTTGAAGGATAGGATAATCTGGTGATCGAGTTCTGCGCCCAGGTTTCAGTAATGAAAAGAAATGTTCTGCGCCTATTAACAATTCAATGTCACCTGGCTGGAAGAACTTGGGGTCAGCGAGCTTCAAATCAGTGGGCAAGTTCCAATGCTTATGCTGAATGTAACTACTGGGCATGTTACCTGTGATACGTGGAAAGACAGAGCAAGTCATACTCACAGTGAAGTTACTTACAGTGGATTGCAATTCTAACTGAACACTGTACCTTGATTGAGAAATGGAATCATTTATGCCGCTGATTGGTATGGGATTCTTCATTTTCTTAAGGCCTAATCACTGTGCTAGACTTTCAGTGCAAAGATTAACCTGGCTGCCACTGTCAAGAAGTGCCCGGCAGACCTGCATTTGCCCCCTACAATCTAGTACCTTGACCATGGAAGTGGACAGCAGAACCCCTACAGGGTCTTTTGTATTGCAGTATGTGTGAGAGGAGTTGGATGCAGTTTGATGGGCTGTACTTCCCTCTCTACCTGATGGATTATGTAATGAGGTGTGATGCTTCCTACTACATAATTTACAGCCACGTGATTTGCACTGTTTGGCAGAATGCTGTGTACGCAAACAGTTAAAACATAAGTCCATTTCCTTAACCCTTCTTTGTCTATCTTCCACACTGAGAGCTGCAAACTCTTCACATTTAAATATCGGGTGATTACCATGACAGCAGGGACACTTTATGAGACTGGTAGTGGTGTAAGTGTAACGTGGTTTAGTATCCCCTTGAGGTTTAGGCTTATTTCTGTCAGCTTGTTGTCTGTGCGATGGTGCAGTGTGCTGTGAGCTAGGGAAGTTCTCCAGAGCTTGCCGTTTATGCTCAACAAATGACAGCAAGTCATCAAGTGATGGAACCCGAGTGTCTGCTTGTGATAATTCCCAGTCTCGTCTAGTACAAGCATCAAGTCCTTGAGCATACAGTTGAGTCAAAATAACTTCATGCAATGGAATGTTAAGTTTTAGGGCCTTGAGTGCATTCAAATGACTATTAAAAGTGTTAGAGTACCTTAACAGTTCTGTGGCTGTTTCACTGGAGACTGATTTTAAAGTTAAGAGTGCCTTAACATGAGTAGCTGCTATTAGTTTCTTGTTCTCAAATCTGTCCTTCAACATTTTCCACGCTACCTCATAATTTGCCTCTGTGATGGGTAAATTTTGAATTAATTGGCTGGCTGGGCCCTTGAGAACAGATGCTAAGTAGTGAAATTTCTGGACACTTGGCAGATTATTGTTGTTATGAATCATAACTTGAAAACTGTCTGCGAATGAGAGCCAGTTTTCGTATTTTCCATCGAAATGTGGAATGTTAATAGCTGGTAACTTTAAACTCGCGACACTGCTGACCTGAGTTCTTCCTGAGTCTACCGTGTCGCGTGATGACTCTTCAAGGCTCGCTATTATTTTACTCATTTCGCCCTTTACCTTGTACTATTTGGCTTCGAATTCGGCACGCACCTGATCATGAGCTTGCTCGTTTTCAACGTCTCCTAATTCTAATTCTGACTGCACGTCAACAAACTTCGACATTAATGCACTCATGTCTTCGTATCGCAGTTTAATTTCATGCGAATTCGAATGCTGTTGAGCGATGAAATTTTCAACGAATGTTTCCGAGCGGGTAAGTTGCGCTTTAAATCGCGACCTCTGCTTAAGAAGCTTTTGCTTTGTTGAAGATTCCATGATGGAGGGGGTAAGACAATAACAAGGAGAAAAGGAGAGCCTTAAATGAATAGTACTGACCTGCCTTCAGTTTAGTTTACCTCTGGTGCTGGAACATCGAACCTGGGACTGCCAGATGATGTCATTGAAGTGAACTTCCAAGTATTTCCATGTTACTGTAGAAAGTAGTCGTCCATACTACACGCCACGCTGCTTTCACGAGGTCCTCGTGGTGTAGATAATCCGGCCCGGTAATTGGACCATGTTTTGAACGTAAATCACTCACTTGATTAAATAATAACATTTATTACATTTAAGACACTTATATAACACATTATAAATACATAATACTGAGTAATGATGGGCAGATGCCCTCGATAACAGTCAGTCACATGTTCTCCTCTCCTCTCGCACGAGGCACCCCAGCATAACAGTCTCTCATCCCCTTCCATCCACACACCTTTCGGCTGGGTGCTGAAGGGTGCTGCTATCTGTCCTAAAGTGGTAGCGAGTAACTAGGTGGTCTAGCCATAGCTAGGCCGGAACAGATGTGTTTAACAGGCTTTTGCTAAGTTCTGACCCGGTAATAAGTGCTTCTCCTTCCTTGCATAAGAAAAACGAGCCTTTGCCATTTGAAGTGCGGCAGTTGCTACAGGAACCGAAAATTTTTGGCGGAACTCAAACCTTGTATGCTAGGATGATGATGGCGACAATGAGTGTGTCGACTGATGAGCGCAAGGATGATTTGTAGGAGCAGTGAGTAAAGACAAAGACATATTGTATTACTATACAGTACAAATCAAGACTATTTTTGAATCAAAGGAGTATTTATTATTTATATATACAGTAAAACCTTGTTAATTCAAAGTCGTTGGGACTCAAAAAACGGACTTCAAATTACGTGATTTCGAATTAACCGCCAATTCGCAATTCAGAAGTACCAACCCTTGCCGCGTTACAAAATATTCTAAGGCCCCTTACTGTATGCAGTTAACCTTGATTCACAGTTTATATCTTTCAAATGCCATGAAAAAAGAACTATTTCCAAAATGTATCCAAGAAGGTGCATTTACAGTATTAAAATCACTGAGAAACCTAACCTCACGCAACGAAAGAAAGAAAAAAAAGCACGATTCAAAGACGAGGAGAAATCTATGCTGGCTCCCATGTGCAAGTGCCTTATTCATTGGATTACTATACTGTATACATTTTAGATGCCTTGTATTTACACAGGAAGTACCCGATGCCCTTAAAATCAAACTTTCCTATGACTCTATCCTTGTACAATTTCCCGCCATGGCACTTCTCTCGTACTTCAGAAATGTAAACACTTGCCGCGTCAAAAAGCAGGTATTCTAAGACCCATTAATACATGCAATCACTTCGATTCACAGTTTAAACCTTTCGAGTGCCATGGAAGAAAACTATTTCCGAAATGTATGCAACAAGGTGCATTTACAATGTTCAAATAATGTACTTGGATAAATCACTGACAAACATAACCTCATGCAACGAAAGAAAAAAATCACACAATTCAAAGACGAGGATAAATTATGCTGGTTTCCCTGTGCAAATGAATTATTTTTTTGATTTCTGTATTGCATTTTTAGATGCTCTGTACTGGCACACAAAGTGCCCGACACCCTTAAAACATTGTGGCTTAATCGAACTTTCCTATGACGAGGGGATAAAGTTTCTCGCTTCCATGTGCATTGCAACGCACTACAATGACCCCCATTCTCCACCCGTGTACGATTCTCCGGCTGGCACTTTCTCCTTTAAAACTATAAGACAGTTTGGGTTTGGATTAAAATAAAGGAATGCAGTTTCATCGGCAATGACAATATTGTTTGGTGCCTACGAATGTATTATATGAGCCACGTTTTTCGACAACTGTCGGCATCGCCAATGTTCGCGGATTCTGTTTTTCCGCACATTGCCTGTTGCGTGATATTACGGTGTTCCTTAAAAGGTTGAATACAAAAGAATTCAGATTTCATTCAACTTAGCATGAAGCGCAATGTAGATCCACCGAAGTGAGTGTAAGTGCGGAAAGCTACCCCTCTGTGTTCCGGAACACGCATTCTATTATGACGCAGATAAATTTAGAGTTGAAATTACTCTGTAACATACTATTGTTTTAAAATGTAAGGCAGTTTCGAATTAAAAGTCTGAATTTTGGTAATAGGGCCGACATTGTACTTCGAATTACGAATTATCCGTATTTCGAATTGAACAATTTAAATAATATGCAAAACCGCATCTCATGTTTGCGGGAACGAGAGCTTCTTCGAATTAAGCGGTATTTTGAATGAACCAATTTTGAATTATCAAGGTTCTACTGTATATACAATATTTACGCAAATAATACCCGCATATTTAAAAAAAAAAATTGAGGCACAAAACTGGGGTGTGGGTTTTATTTGAGTCAATGTTGGCATTTTTTTTCAAAAAAGCCTTCCTAAAGTTAGGGTGCGGGGATTATTCGGTGGCGGGAATTATTCACGTAAATACGGTATATAGTATAGGCCTGGTATATAACAATACCAGTACATATCTAACAATAAAATATCAAACATAAAGCATTCAGGATAAAAATGACTTTTGTCCAGCTAGAATGATTTCTGGCCCACTGTGCAGCGAGATGAAATTTTTAAGAAGTAGGAAAGCAACGGGAAACTACCTCACTCCTCATTTCCCTAGTACGCCTCTTTAGTGATGCCTAGGCCATCTATGACAGCCGATGGCGGAGCTGTTGAGGATTCAACCAGCCTTAGGGCTGAAGACCGAACATACCTACGTAAAACTTCTGTTATATGTTTTGCACTTGTACACTTTTACAATTACTCACTTTTAAATATATTTTTCCAGAGGTCCCAATTACATTCCTATTCTTTCCATGTTAATTTATTTCCTAAATAAGTTTTTTTTTTTTACACATATTTTAAGTTCCTGGAGATATGGAACACAATCTATATATTTACAGTAAAACTTCGTTGATGCATTCATCATTAACAGGTTTTCTAGCTTAGATCATAAAGTCAAAGTCCCAATTCAGATAGTATTAAATCACTCACTTATTGAGTCACAAAATTTCGCTAATACCACTTAGTATAAATTTCCCCCACCCCTGAAAACGTTCCTTGTCATCCCTTGCGAATGGAACACAGTTTCCAACACCTCACCACAGAAGGCAGGTTGGGGAAAGTTGCACAATAACAGGAAAAGGCTTTGAATTTCTGAAGTTCACAAAGTAAATTGCACCTTCAGGACGCAAGCCATTAACCTCAGGAAAGTTCAATTTTGCTTGTCAGTTAGCAGGGAGATTGCTGAATAATCCACGTAGTCTATTTGTGCTTGTATTTTGCGTTCCAGCCAGAAGTTAGAAATGTATTCTGTGTCAAGTGGTACAGTAAAAACTAAATTCCTATCCTCATTCAAGGTGGGTGCAGCTCTTTTCAGGCACACCTCCAATTGAGCCGAGTTGCAAGTACCATTGAAACCACATGCAAGCCCTCGCGCCATTCTTAACCCGTAGAGAGCCAGACAACAATATATCGTTGTTTCGTATATACGCGTAAAGCACCAACCACGATATATCGTTGTTTGGATAGCGTGCAATTCTATACGAGTTTGTACAACTTGGGCCGTCAGATTGTAACATTTTGTGTGTCCAGTCCATAGAAAATTGTCATTAGATTTAAACTACGTCACTAGATAGTGCGTAAATTCACTCGTGATCATGCACTGAATTTCTAAAGTCCGTGTTCATCTACGACGTATGATCTCTATGCCGCGTGAGTAAAATGGCGACTAGCGGGAGAAGTCATTTTTGTTAATGATGACGAACTGGCTGTATATCTTAATAAATTTTAGTAAAGAAGGGGATGATGAAGACTCAGATAAAGAATTCACTCCTCCAACAAGGGGGAAGGGGAAAGTGTTATTTGGAGTGATAACGGCGAGTTTTCTGTAAACACTCAACCACGTGCTCATTGTCCGAGTGTAAACATTGAAAGTGGTAATGACCGTCTGAGTGACAGTACTAATGATGACGGCTGTAACAATACCCAACAGCAAAAATTACATGTTTTCCGTGAAATTCAATTAGGTCAAGATGCAAAATACCAACCCTCACCCGATTATTATAATACTCCTGGCCCGAGACACGCCCCCTCGCCAGACGCAAACCTATAGTGTATTTTTATTTTATTTTTCACGGCTCAGTTATGGAACCTCATAACTACAGAGACAAACAGATATGAGAAATCATGTCTTGTCACCACATGCCAGAGCACAGCAGTGACGCCCGATTACATTGATTGAAATGAAGCCTTTCATTGCTGTTTTGTTGGAAATGGGTATAGCTAGAAGGCCGAGCATATTTTCTTATTGGGTAAAAAACTCCCGTTATATTCCATGGTTTAGAAATATGTTCTCAAGAAACAGATTCCAATTTATCTTGAGATTCTTTCATCTTGTGAACAATGATAATCTATCACCATCTGGTCATCCTGACTACAACCCATGAGCCAGGTTCGATCCCATTACTGGCCATGCCAATTGTATATAACGATACCACTGTACATACCGGTAACTCAAGATAAAAATGTGAAACTTTACATGTTTATTCATCTGAAATAGGACATTGCAAAAAATCATCGATAAATATCGTCGCGTTAAATTTTCTGTTTTTTTTTTTTTTTTTTCTGTTTTGTTTCTGATTTTTAAATTTTGGTGTTTGAAAATTGTTTGGAAAATATTTTTTTTTTCAAAATACCCAAGGGCATTTTAGTGCTTTAATTTAGTTCAGCAGTAAGAGTGTATTCTTGTTAACATTCAATAAAACTTTCAAGTCATAGTTATACCATTTGTGAACTATTTAGTCCAGAGAGTGAGAACCTGCGAAATTCTCTTAATCTGTCTGGCACTCATGGCATACTGTGAGTACCCGGGCCTGGCACTAAGAGGGTTAAATCTCTGGCAGTTCATTCTAAAAGAATGTTTTTTTGAGAGAGGTGGACTCTCAAAGAAACATTCTTTAAAAAAATTATTTTAGAAAGATATACACTATGTGATCAAAAGTAACTGGACACCTGGCTGAACATGACGTACAAGTTCATGGCGCCCTTCATCGGTAATGCAGGAATTCAATGTGGTGTTGGCCCACCCTTAACCTTGATAACAGCTTCCACTCTCACAGGCATACGTTCAATCAGGTGCTGGAAGGTTGCTTGGGGAATGGCAGCTGGAAAATTTATAATGTCCAATAACGGACCATTTATATTGGTATTATAAATTTACTCATTCGGAACAAATATTTCAGATTCCCTATGGGAATCAACATCTATATCATCTGATGGCCAAGCAGGCATCAATTTTTGATAATGGGACAAAGTGTCTCATAGTGCATTGGCACTGCCGGTGGCTACAATCAGCCTACGCGGTGGCCTCCACGGTATGCACTAGCCAGCGTCTTGGTAGGTGTGCTAGGTACCAACTGATGAGCCCAGCCTAGCACACGAGGGCGAAACGCTGGCAACCAGGAATGAGTTAGCTGGAAAATTTATAATGTCCAATAACGGACCATTTATATTGGTATTATAAATTTACTCATTCGGAACAAATATTTCAGATTCCCTATGGGAATCAACATCTATATCAGCCCATTCTTCACCGAGCGCTGCACCGAGGAGAGGTAGCGATGTTAGTCGGTGAGGCCTCGCCCGAAGTTGGTGTTCCAAAACATCCCAAAGGCGTTCTATAGGATTTAGGTCAGGATTCTGTGCAGGCCAGTCCATGACAGGGATGTTATTGTCGTGTAACCACTCCGCCACAGGCCGTGCATAATGAACAGGTGCTCGATCATATTGAAAGATGCAATCACCATCCCCGAAGTCCTCTTCAACAGTGGGAAGCAAGAAGGTGCTTAAAACATCAATGTAGGCCTGTGTTGCGACAGTGCGACACAAAACAACAAGGGATGCAAGCCCCCTCCATGAAAAGCACGACCACACCATAACACCACTGCCTCCGAATTTTACGGTTGTCACTACACACGCTGGTAGATGACGTTCACCGGACATTCTCCATACCCACACCCTGCCATCTGTACGTTTTTCCACTGTTCAATCGTCCAATGTTTACGCTCCTTACACCAAGCGAGGCGTTGTTTGGCATTGACCTGCATGATGTGTGGCTTATGGGCAGCCGCTCGACCATGAAATCCAAGTTTTCTCACCTCCCACCAAACTTTCATAGTACTTGGAGTGGATCCTGGTGCTGTTTGGAATTCCTGTGTGATGGTCTGGATAGATGCCTGCCTATTACACTTTACGACCCTCTTCAACTGTCGGTCAACAGGCGAGGTCGGCCTGTACGCTTTCATGCTGTACGTGTCCCTTCATGTTTCCACTTCACTATCACATCAGAAACAGTGGACAAGGGATGTTTAGGAGTGTGGAAATCTCGCATATAGGCTTCTGACACAAGTGACACCCAATCACCTGACCACGTTCGAAATCCGTGAGTTCCGCGGAGCGCCCCATTCTGCTCTCTCACGATGTCTAACGACTACTGAGGTCGCTGCTATGGAGTACCTGCAGTAGGTGGCAGCACAATGCACCTAAGATGAAAAACGTATGTTTTTGTGGGTGTCCGGATACTTTTGATCACATAGTGTACCTTGCTCAATATGTACCCAATTATGAGATTTATAACTTGTAAAATCTCTGGCAGTACCGGGAATCAAACCCAGGGCTCCAAGGATGGCCACTAATAGTGCTAACCACTACACTACAGAGGCAGGCAAGTGGTACAGTGAAGGGTAATGAATATTTGTTATGCGATAGACTACCTATGGACTAGGAACAAAAGTGAGAGAAGTTGACTAGCATGGTGCATGTTTGTCTTGTGATAGCCTTGTTATGGATACTGTATAGAAAAAAGTCCTGAAACTGTTTATTAATCAAGCCAATTGAAATGCTTTCCTCTTGGAAGTGGACAAGCACCCACATCTTAAGCACGGCGAGTAGGCGCGAATGTTGGAACTAGAACCTTAACTCGAGTCGGTCTGAACCGATGTAAATGCTGCAAAGTGTTGTCATATTAAAGATGGCAGCCAAAGTCATCTCACATATGGGGGAGTGTAATCTCCAAATACATAATGATTGATGAGTGACACCAGAAAACCATTTTTAATTACCCAGTGGTCCACAACATAAGGCTTCAAGTAACAGTTCAACATTACATTGTTTTAGAAAGAGAGTGACCTTTAACAATACATTGATACATTACAACTGTTTGCATATTTGTTGTCTCACGTTTTTCACTCCCTCTGTTATTTTCATTGTTATATTATAAGCCTGAGTGGAAAATATTTTCATATTAGTTCTCTTTAATCCCTTGAAGGTCACGGCGCAATATATTGCGCGTCGGAGTTTGAAGTGATATATCTTCGTAACTGTATGTCTTTGGACAATGACTGAAAAACGGATAGCTCCCTACATCTGTTGGCTGTATTTTGAAGTCATTAGGTTATTGTTATCACCAAGGGGAGTGCTGGAAATGAAATGTTTTTAAGCGGATATCTTCAGCTTTAGCGAGTCAACTGCAAACAGTTGAACATGGCTGTGCGAAGTCGAGCTGACTTGCTTACAAGCGATGATACAGTTCGTGAAATTCTTATGAATACTGAAAGTGATTGTCCAGTATTTGAAGACGGTGATGAAGACGATGTAGGAGGTATATTTGGAAATAATTCAAGTGGCGAAGACTTAAATGAAAGTGAGGACGAGGTCTTACAGCCACCACGTCCAAAGCGAACAAACATAAATAAAGCGCCTAGTAATCACAGAGTTTGGGAAGACGAGACTATAACTAACCAATTCACGCCAACCGCTCTTAACTTCGATGGCAGTAAGTCAGGAATTCAGAATGTTTCACAGATGAAAAATTCTTAAGAAATTTACATTTTCAAAACATTGTTGTCTGCCTCTGTGGTATAGTGGTTAGTGTGATTAGCTGCCACCCATAGAGGCCCGGTTTCGATTCCCGGCCCTGCCACGAAATTTGAAAAGTGGTACGAGGGCTGGAACAGGGTCCACTCAGCCTCGGGAGGTCAACTGAGTAGAGGTGGGTTCGATTCCCACCTCAGCCATCCTGGAAGTGGTTTTCTGTGGTTTTCCACTTCTCCTCCCGGGAAATGCCAGCCGGTATGGTACCTAACTCAAGGCCACAGCAGCTTCCTTCCCCCTTTCTTTCCTATCCTTTCCAATCTTCCCATCCCCCACCAAGGCCCCTGTTCAGCATAGCAGGTGAGGCCTCCTGGGCGAGGTGCTGGTCGTTCTCACCAGTTGTATCCCTGACCCAATGTCTGACGCTCCAGGACACTGCCCTTGAGGCGGTAGAGGTGGGGTCCCTCGCTGAGTCCGAGGGAAAAACCAACCCTGGAGGGTAAGCAGATTAAGTAAGCAAGTAAAAACTGTTCCTTGTACCTTGTTTTGAGGATTATCATACCAAAAAACATTACTAAAAATGTGCTCAAATTAGTTGTTTGATGTCTTGTTAACATACTATGTTAAATTCATTTGTTTCATTAAAATATAATGCCTCTTGAGGGTTGTTCTGCAAACGTGTGCAATAACCCAAATTTTGGGGTGTGCAGTGGACTAAGAAACCTGACTCTCAAAGGGTTAATACTTTCCTCTCATCTTCAGAAACTGTAAATACATCTTTCACTGTACATGTATTACTCGCACACTTTTTAGTGATAGATGGACACCCTAGCGCCGAATCGGTCGACCTCGGCAATCTTCGAGATTCGTATTGGCAACCTTTGAAACACAAACTATGAATCGCTTATGCATCGCTGTGCAACATCTGGCGTACACTTTACATACTAGTACTGTTGTTGTTTACACAGCAAAGCCAAACTATAGAATTCATCCTAGGAACAAGATTCACATCGAGAAATGTTATATAATGTTATATAATGTGTGTGTGACATAGTTGTTGGCTTAAGATAATAAAGGTTTAGAACATTCATATCGATCGATCATGTTATTGATTCAATTCAGATTTCATTTCCATTCAGTTGGCAGTATTACTGGAACCAGGACAGCTCCCTCCTTACTCATCAACCCGTACACAAATCTGTCACTAAAAAGTGTGCAAGTAATATATAGCCTACACAACGTAAAAAGGAAGCCTGTTTAAAAATTTTGATTATTACCATGTCCTTATTACTTTTCACTTACGTATTCAAGATTATGAATTTATGTAGGTATCATCCCTGCCAACCTTTAGAAATCAAACAATAAGTAGATTTTTTAATTCTTGGATTTCATCAGATATATACCACCACGCGGTCAAGGTGAAAAAAGGTCAGGATAAAGGGCATATATATATATACCTACAGTTATAATGCGAGTTGACCATTAAATTTAAAATCTTAAACTAAGCAAACATAAAAATGGTTACAAGAAAATGTATCTAATCATTCTCATTTATGACACATGCAACAAAATGGATAATAGTTTCCTTTATCATACAGCAAAATGAACGGAAATTTATAGGTATCTCTGAACACTTGGAGATAACGTCTGTTATATTTTTTGGCCATAACAAGAAGAGAAAATACTAGAAACTGTCACTGACACAATCCCCTTAAAAACATTCAAGTCATTAAAATTATGCACTTTTAAATACACGAAACTACCACATACAAAACGATTCAATATGTCCCATACATTAACACACGACTTTGACAGGGGGGGAGGAAGCATAGAAAGGCAAGAAAAACACATGGTCTACAACTCCAACGAAACTATGCACAGAAACTATGTTAACAGCGTGCGAACAACACAACAGTCACTAGCGCGCGCTAGCCTCTCTTGCTTGCAGGACGATTGCCTTCCTGAATACCCAGCTCTATAAAGCGCACACGCTGCTATGGTGAGCGGGAAATACGATACACGAAGACGACCGACGAAATACTCGCGAAATAAAGCATCAAATTAATACGCTTGAAAATGAGGTTTTGTAAATTACACAAGCACATAAGAATTTATCCTTTATCCTAGGAGAAGAGTATTCACCGTACTGGAGGTTATATTGGTCAAAAATAGGAAGAAGTAAAAATAAATCAGAAAATCTGAAGACGAGTTAAAAAACTGAAAGTTTCCAGGTAAATCTGAAGGGTTGGCAGGAATGAAGTATGTACTGTATATCTACCCCTTAGTCATGTTTCCGGACACTGGGGATGAGGAGAGATTAATATTTATGCGGCATGTTTTTATGGCCAGATGCCTTTCCTGCTGCCAATCTTAGTTGAGGAGCCCTAGAAATTGAAACTGTCCTGGTATTTGCCTTGAAGTGAAAATGGGAAACGAATAGAAATTTCAGCTAATCTGCTCAATAATACAGTAGAAGTCTGTTATAGCGAGAATTCATAACAGCGAAAAATTTACTCGTTATAGCGGATTGTCGTTATAACCGATTTTTGTATAAAAGTCGGAAGAAACCCATACACATGAAAATTCGGTATGAAACAGCAATCAGTTTGTTCAAAACTTGCGTTTCTGTAGATGATACACACTACGGCTTGTTATTTTTCAAAATCCGATACTACGTGAAAGTGTATGTTTAGTTTCATTCTGAAAAAATATAGTACCGTATTTCTACGAATACAAGATGAACCCAACTTTTTCCTTCAAAAATTTAAATCAGGCTCAAAAAGTATTTTGTAAAATCATATGAATGCCTTTGTGGTACAGTAGGCCTACGCATTTCACACTATTTTTAGACGCCGAACATTGGCTTTCGTCATGCCGTAATTTTTTTGCGACTGCACAATTATTCTTTATTTCCGCGGGTTTAACGACCACTAACTTATAATTGGCATAATAATACCGAAGAGAACCCGTTGAAAATTTCCCGACAATACCTATTCCACGCGGCTCTACAATACGACGATCCATCAGGAAATTATTCTTGCTGTTACTTTTATTCAGCGTCAGATACTGTATAACCGGCTACCGCTACACGCACGTCTCGCTTGCCGCCTAGCGATGTATAGGCCTAATCGAGGACGTTAAAAGTCAACGAACTAGTTTAATGCGCCACGGTATGGCCATTCCGCCCTTGAATTTTCGTGCACAAACCTCACAATTTCATCTTCGCAACTTCTTTAAAGCGTCCTTGTTGCGGACCACTGAATGCATTTTTTGTACAGTACGCATCTTTTTTAGCTCCTTGTCTTCACGCTAATGCCAAATATTGGCTTTAGTTAGGTCTATGCCGTATTTTCTTGCGGCTGCACAATTACTTTACATTTCCGAGTGTTTAATAACCATTAACTTAAAATTGGTATCATAATATCGACGAGAACCCGTTGGAAATTTGCCGATAATAGGTACCTTTTCCACGTATCTTTACAATACGACTATCCATCATGAAAATATTCCTGTCTATAAAACTTACGAATTCGAAGACTCGCATGTTTTGATGCCATTCTGCAGATTTGAGAAATGTTTTTGTAGAGGCTAATAGAACGTCATTCTCTCTTCACCATTTCCCGAGAGCCTGTTACGTTACACACAGGCACTGTACAACCGGTCGTCGCGGCTAGCGATGTATAATAAAGAGGCGGTCGTTTATTGTCAACGAGTTTTGTGTGTGCATGCGCGTGTGGGGGTGAAAAGAAGCAGCGTAGTTACCGCGGTAGTTGCCAGTGGTATCCATTAACTTACTCTCAGGCCGCGAATGCAAGACAACCCTTGAGTTTTCGCATAAGATTCTGAGAGAGAAAAAAAACCTCGTCTTGGATTCGGAAAAATACGGTATCACTCCAGAGGTTTCTGTGGCAAACACTTCAGTTTTCTTCTTCAAACGGCGTCACCTAACCTAACCGTATATGTACCATGAAAACATATTTGAAACACATGTAGAGAAATGATAACCTCCCCGCTAAAAATTTACATGCAAATAGCCTTTCTGAAATTTAACTAGACGCGAGAAGATATGAACTATCCTCTGAAATCAGTGACGTACTCTGCCATATCTTGAGGTGTATCACATTCTTACTTAATTCCGTATGTAATATTAAAATTAAAAGATCGTTTACCTCGGTCTTTATTTTTAACGAGTTAACAACTGCTATCGGCCACGTTATTTACGCATTTATTACGAAAACGTGTTATCCTCTTACATTTAGACATTTTTTTAGAGAATAGCAGTCGACGGGCATTACTAATCTACTCCAACATCGCCTACGAATGTCGACGAGAGAGCTTGCAAATGCACATAGTGAGAAAACTGTACCGTACCGAAGATGATCGATCGCATTTTGTAGCAAACGTTTCAGTTTTCTTATTCAAACAGCGTCACCTATCCTAACTTATCCGTATTATATGTATGATGAAAACACACTTCAAGCGCCAGCAGAGAAATAACCTTCCCGCTATAAATGTTCATAATAGCTTTTCCGTTATTTATCCAGACGCGAGAAAATATAAGCTAACCTCTGAAATCAATTATGTACTCTACCATAGCTCGAGGTGCATCACATTCTTACTAAATTGCAGTATTTAGCCTTGAAATTAAGCGGTCATTTAGTCAGCCTTTACTTTTAACGAGTTAACAACCGTTATTAGACACGTTATTTACGCATTTATTACGAAATTGTCCTCTTTCATTTTGAATTTTCTTTACGGAACAGCAGTCGACGGGTATTACTAATCGACTCCGACATCGCCTTCGAATGTCGACGAGAAAACTCGCTAGTGGACATAGGGAGGAAACGATACCGAAGGTAATCGATCGCATGCAATATAATCACCGGGGTGCATAAATATTGGGAACGGAAAAATCGCGCGCGCTTAATCGTTCGTAATAACGGATGCGTCAGTGATAGGTCTCTCGCTGTAACCGAAGGACGACACACAGTTTAATAAAGGAATTTTGAAGGGATAGAAATATATTATCGCTATAACGGAGTTCTCGTTATATACCGTACTCGCTAATGCGGAGTTCTACTGTATTATGAATTTGTATTACCACAAAAATATAATTTTCATTGCTATACACTCCTGTGCTTTTTCTTTGTATATTGTTAGAAAGGTACACTTTTCAGTTAACGTATTTCACACTTATGCAGGGTTTTTTATTCAGGTTCCTCTAATACTTATAAATGAAGCTGTACTGTACGCTACAAAAGACAAGAAAGGACAGAGGGTGTCAAGAAGGAAATCAGAGAGGAAAAGCTTTCACAGAATGGATAGAAATAA
Source organism: Anabrus simplex (assembly GCF_040414725.1). Classification (NCBI taxonomy): domain Eukaryota; kingdom Metazoa; phylum Arthropoda; class Insecta; order Orthoptera; family Tettigoniidae; genus Anabrus; species Anabrus simplex. The sequence goes on from NC_090275.1 coordinate 54,872,980, forward strand.
TTGCGATGGTCCAACATGTTAAGAAGATGGAAGGATACCGAAGCAGATGATTAACACATTGGAGACGCTGCTCGTAGAAACTACAGGCGCGCGATTTCATTGCTGCTGACGGAGCTCGGAGAATCTATGGGCATGTTTTTGGTTTTTTTTTTTTAATTTTTTTTTTTTTTTTGCTAGGGGCTTTACGTCGCACCGACACAGGTAGGTCTTATGGCGACGATGGGATGGGAAAGGCCAAGGAGTTGGAAGGAAGTGGCCGTGGCCTTAAGTAAGGTACAGCCCCAGCATTTGCCTGGTGTGGAAATGGGAAACCACGGAAAACCATTTTCAGGGCTGCCGATAGTGGGATTCGAACCTACTATCTCCCGGATGCAAGCTCACAGCCGCGCGCCTCTACGCGCACAGCCAACTCGCCCGGTGGGCATGTTTTCAATGTGATACACATTCTTATAATTTTGTTAATTACCACCTATTCAATACAATAAAAACGTAGTACAAACTTACATATTTATTAAGATGTTTATATGGTACATGTTTCGCTCCTTTTTCGTGAGCATCATCAGCCAATTATTATTTACTTAACATTATATAAGATCATGAAATAATTCTTTTGGATTAAGATTATGCCTATAAAACTAACTGACAAATCTTATAATATTTTACAAGTCATATAACAATAAAATTATGTCTAAGTTAAAACATATTTGTCTAAAATCTATCTAAGTCTAACATTTCATTGACGAAACTCACCTGGTGAACATCCTTTAAAATTATTTAAAAAATAAAAAACTTTTGAGATCTGGCTAATTGCATTGATTCAATGTTGCTTAACTTGTATGATTGTCGTTAAAACTTCGTTAACTATACTGACAATTTTCTGCAGTTGATAATTGTCTATGTTATGGACATTTGACTTGTTTTCAATGTCGCTAAAAATAGTAGCTGCCATTTCAGTGAGCTGTGACTTCACTAGGATAAAGTTGAATGCTTCTATACGCATAAAATGTACTAGTTAAGAACATAAGTCGGATGCTCTTCTTTCAGGGCATTGATAACACAGCCACGTTCCTACATAACCTAGGGCTGCGTCGTTGTTGACTCTCAGCTGTGAAATGGGCGGGAAAGTATGTACAGTACATGCGGACAGGAAGAGTGTGTGTTCGAGAGGCAGGCTTGTCTGTGTAATTCTTGTGAATATTTAGCATGCCTGTATTATTAGTGTATGAAATTTCAACAACAAATCCATAATGAATGTTCTTATGGAAGACATGAGTTCTGAAAATAAGGACGAGGATAACAATTATACACTAAGTACTGCAAACATAATGATTTTGGCGCCTGAGGCAGGTAAATGTAGATAATGAGCTAATTTCAAATTGGCGTGATGTGTAACGTAGTTTTATCCCGCTTACTGAAGTGGGTTCTGCAATACTGCTTTATACCGCGTCATAAGAATGTGGGTGTTTCCCGTATGCAGATGACAACCTGCAGCAACTCGATGCAACCCCGTCGTCAAATAATGAACAGTGGGGAAGCAAATCACTGGTTGTAAACAAGGATACCAGTGCCAAATGACTAATTAGGTTAGAACCTGTATTAGTGTGTTTCAGTAGATGTGTCTACAATGTTAGACGGATTTCAAAATATTAACCGAACTGGCATCCATTGCAGCGTCAGATTTTTTCCTTTGTAAAACTTGTTATATTCGTAAATTTATATTTAAAAATTGCTGGAGTATTATGATAATTAAAACTTATTTTTCTGTAGAAGATAGTGTGATGTTTCTAAATATTCCAAAAGTTGTTATAATCATGGTCTACCATAGCACTGAAAAAATTTCAAAAACCATTAAAAACCCTGCGATTTCTGGAGGGTAGCACATTTCAGTATGGCCGTCTCCAATGTGTTAAAGGCTAAGATTGAAGGAAAGAGAACAAAAGGTAGACCTACACTAGAACGCACATGAGGAGCAGCAATGGTGGTTAAACAGATGAAGATAGTTAGGTGCAATTTAAGTCTCAACCCAACAAAAGCTAGAAAAAGGAAATTGGTGACAATAAGGACAATAACATATAAAACAAGCAAATAAGAATACCGCTAAAGCAATCAACTAGCAATCAATGTACGAAGCACAATAACAGCAAAATGGTTACAACAGAAACGTAACAAAACTGCCGAACTACAAAGCAGCAATTTTAGATCTCAACACTACTGAGTAGTACATTAAAAACCAAATCAAAGGCAGTGCTTACTAACCTGAAAGCCTTTCTGTTTGGCAAAACTCCACATCTCTTCAAAGTGTTTGACTTGATCATTGATGCAGTCCACAATAATAAATGGAAAATAACCATCTATCACAGTCTTGCGGAAAGCCTTCACCAATGAACTACGGTAATGCTTATCCATGCCAGCTTCATATTCATACTCCATCACCTATAGAAAACAGAGCAATAGTGATTTCAAAGACTTCACAACTTTAATTCTCTGATATATTAATAATCCTTCATAATATATTAGGTTCTTTATCATCAAAATGAATAAACAAAGACACAGAAAATCACTGTATATGTCAAACTTTAACAGCAAGGTTTAGAAGTTACAAGTTTTGAAGAACTAAACATCTATAAAATTAACATAATTTTGGTTTGGATATTTATGACATAACATACAACAACAACAACAATGCTTCAGCTACCATGTAGAAGACATTTTAATTTGACCTCACTAAGGAAAACTCTGAGTCAATTTCAACCTTATGTATCTTCTTGGTTTGTTTTGTTTTGTTTACAAGTTGCTTTACATCGCACCGACACAGATACATCTTATGGCGACGATGGGACAGGAAAGGGCTAAAGAGTGGAAAGGAAGTGGCCGTGGCCTTAATTAAGGTACAGCCCCGGCATTTGCCTGGTGTGAAGAATGGGAAATCATGGAAAACCATCTTAGGGATGCCGACAGTGGGGTTCGATCCCACTATCTCCTGAATACTTGATACTGACTTCACTTAAGCAACTGCATCCATCAAGCTCAGTATCTTATTCGACTAGATGTCCAACTTTGGCTCAATGGTCGGCATTGGAGATTTTAACCATGCCTGGTTAATTCCTCTAACTACGAGACTGGGTGTCAATGTTTGTCCCAGCACTCGTCTTCATTTACACACCACACTACAAACTACCACAGAAACATGCAACAGTGAATAAATCTCTCCATAGTAGGCTGCCGTTGGGAAGAGCATCCTGCTGTAAAACTGGGCCAAGACCTCATGTGTGATGCAGTTTGCATCTGTAACCTGAGCAAGGTGTGGTACTCGGCAGTGGCAGAATAAGAGTAAGATTAAGTCTGCTAGAAGGTAAGGTAACCAGACCTCTGTTCAGCATTGATGTGGAAGTACTTATTGTGTATATCCAAATATTCCTCTTTCCAGAATTTAATGAAGAAAAACTTGGATTACAATTAACTGAAATACCACATTTCCTCAAACAATGGATCCCGTTATACCTGGTCTGTGCGGTGTCAGTAACGTATACAGTGGAACCTCATTAGTGCGTTCCTCACTAAAACCTTTTCTCGCTCAGCATGTCGTAAATTCGAAGTCCCGATTCACATCGCATTAAATCATATAAAAATACCTCATTTATCGTGTCATGAATTTTCGCTAATACCGCTTAGTAGATCACATTTTTCCTAGACCTGAAATTGTCATTTGTCATCCCGAGTGATTTCCAACTTGGGTAAGAGCCGTCATCACAGTTGTGTGATTATGGGAGAAGATCTCGAATACCTCAACTTCACAGGACATTTTGCACCTTCGGGGAGCAAGCTGTTAGCCTCAGAAATGTTCAGTTTTGCTTGCCGGTTAGCAGCAAGATTGCTGAATAACACATTGAGCCTATTTGTGCTTGTATTCTGCATTCCATTCAGAAGTTACAAATGTATTTTGTGTTGAGTTGCACAGTGAAGTTTTGTCGCGTGATACCGATACGGTAGACAATATCTGGATTAAGAACCTAATCGTGTGAAATTGACTAGCGTGGTGCATATTTGTCTTGTGATAGTCTAGTTATGAATATGGACAAAGTCATAAAATTCCTCACTGATGAAGACAAAATTAAAATCCGCCAGAAAGTGGACTGGCGTCTGCGTCTTAAAGCAAGCAGAGGTTGCAAATATTGAACGCGCATCTTTCAGTTTCGACTCGATCACTCAGCTGGTCAAAGTTTTTAAAAATGGCAGCCAAAGCCATCCCTCCTATTCCCCCCAGTCGCACGTGATTGAGTGTAAACTCCAATTCATTGTCTCAGAAAATAATGTAACCCATTGCTCTGAAATAAAAGGCTTCTACCAACATTTGTTTTAGAAAGAGAGTGATCTGCAATAATACAGTAAAACCTCGTTAATTCGAAGTCGTTGGGACTCAAAAATCGGACTCGAATTATGTGATTTTGAATTAACCACCAATTCGTAAATCAGAAGTGCCAACCCTTGCCGCGTTACAAAATATTTTAAGGCCCATAACTGCATGCAGTTAACCTTGATTCACAGTTTAAACCTTTCAAAAGCCATGAGAAAAAAAAAAACTATTCCCAAAATGCATCCAAGAAGGTGCATTTAGAGTATTCAAATAATGGACTTGGATAACTCACTGACAAACATAACCTCTTGCAACGAATGAGAGAAAGAAAAGAAAGCACGATCAAAGACGAGGAGAAATCTATGCTGGCTCCCATGTGCAAGTGCTTTATTCAGTGGATTACTGTACTGTATTCCTTTTTAGATATCCTGTACTTGCATAGAAAGTACCCGATGCCCTTAAAACATCGTGGTTAATCGAACTTTCCTATGACGAGGGGAGACAGTCTCTTACTTCCTTCTGCATTACAACACAATACAGTCACTATCCTTGTACAATTTCCCGCCGTGGCACTTCTCTCATACTTCAGAAATGTTAACACTTGCCGTGTCATGAAGTATTCTAACCCATTAATGCATGCAATCACCTTCATTCACAGTTTAAACTTTCAAATGCCATGGAAGAAACTATTTCTGAAATGTATCCAACAAGGTGCATTTACAATATTCAAATAATGCACTTGGATAAATCACTGACAAATATAACCTCACGCAACGAAAGAGAAAAAATCACACGATTCAAAGACGAGGATAAATTATGCTGGTTCCCCTGTGCAAGTGCATTATTTTTTGGATTACTCTACCGTTTGCATTTTTAGATGCCTTGCACTTGCTCGGAAAGTGCCTGACGTCCTTAAAACATTGTGGCTTATCGAACTTTACTATGATGAGGGGAGGAATTCTCTCGCTTCCGTGTGCATTGCAACACAGTACAATGACCCCCACCACCACCCTTGTACGATTTCCCGGCTGGCACTTTCTCCTTTAAAACCATAAGACCGTTTGGGCTCGGCATTAAAAGAAAGCAATGCAGTTTCATCGGCAATGACAATATTGTTCAGTGCCTATGAATTGATTATATGAGCCATGCTGTTTCGTCAACTGTCGGCATTGCCAGTGTTTGCAGATTCTGTTTCTCCGCACACTGCCTGCTGCGTGATATTACAGCATTCCTTAAAAATGTTAAATACAAAAGAATTCCGAATTCACTCGAACACTGTAGACACACCAAAGTGTGTGAAAGTGCACAAAGGTACCCCTGCACGTTCCGGAAGACGCGGATAAATTTTGAATTTAAATTACTCTGCAACATACCATTGTATTAAAATGTAAAGGTAGTTTTGAATTAAAAGTCTGAATTTCGATAATGGGGCCGACATTGTACGGTACTTCAAATTATGAATTATCCGTATTTCAAATTAAACAATTTAAATAACATGCAAAACTGTATCTCCTGTTTCCGGGAACGAGAGCTTCTTCGAATTAGACGGGATTTTGAATTAACCGATTTCGAATTATCGAGGTTCTACTGTACTTTGATATTTTAATTGGCCCCCGTGCATATGTCTTCATATTTGTTGTGTGAAGTTTTTCACACTTTTCAGTGCACTTGTTATTTTATAAGTCCCAGCAGAAAGGGTTTTCGTATTTGTTCTCTCGTGTTTCTCACACCTTTTACTACTTTCCTCACATCTTGAAAAATGGCAGATATACAGTAGCTTTCGCCGTACCCGCGGATACACGACGTAAAATGCCTTCATGTGATACAATTCCTTTAGTTTTGCCCATTGCCACCTTTTCAATACAATAAAAATATAGTACAAACTTACATATTTATTATGATGTTTATATGGTACATGTTTCGCTCCTTTTCGTGAGCATCATCAGCCAAACTATCATTAATCTAAGATTGTATAAGATCATAAAATAATTCTTTTGGTTCAAGATTGCTCCTATAAAACTAATTGATAATCTTATAACATATTAAAAGTCACACAACAATAAAAATATGTCTTAAGCTAACACTTTTTGTCTACCAAAAGAATTGTTTTATGATCTTATACAATCTTAGATTAATGATAGTTTGGCTGATGATGCTCACGAAAAGGAGCGAAACATGTACCACATAAACATCATAATAAATATGTAAGTTTGCACTATATTTTTATTGTATTGAAAAGGTGGCAATGGGCAAAACTAAAGGAATTGTATCACAAGTAGATCTTCAATACGGACAAGGAAAATGAAGTTTATAACCTGAAATGCCTTCATGTCGTAAAAAATCATATGTAGTGTTTCCATATCCCTGTTGGATTGTTTTAATTTGTATATTCTGTACTACGTTTTCTCGCTTAACACGTACATTTTTGTTGTCCCCTGCAGAAAAATCTTAACTAGCCATCCAGAAAACGGATAGTAATATTGTAATAGTACTTCAAAACCTGAAGCCGACAGATTTTTAAATTACTGAATATGGCTGAAACATCACTAGGATAGAGAAGAGATTGCCTGAATAATTACACAAGTTAGAAAAGGCATATTTTTCAAATATAATCCTCAAAATGAAGGATGCATAACATACTCAAGAGATCGGATATTAAATAGGACCATGAATTTGGAGGGGGTGGTCTATTTTAATTTTACTATTTCTCCATTTTAGCATGAAGAACTAATCCAGTATAAACATTATCTTTATCCAGGAAGCAGCAAACTGTCATCGTTTTGACAGCAGCAGTATTTGTTTGTTCGCCAGTTGTTATTGTTGTATGGTTCTCTCACCCCAATCATATCCTACTAGGAGGTATTGGGTAGCACATACAGCATTATTAATCCTTCAGTAATGATTGTGTTAATGCGGAGGTTGAAAGTGCTTTCGTCCGCATGCGCCCTGCGGATTACCGAGTTTCTGACTTTTATTTTACTGCTTTTTCTTGTATTTCCATTGTTTTGTTCAGTTAGCGGATTGTATCTTTGACTTCATAATGGATCAGAAAGAACAGGAAAGTGCGCCGATAAGGAGGAGACACAAAACAAAGCACTAGCAGGGCTTACAACAGGGCTGACTACTTGCAGCACTTCACTGTCATCCTCAGATTCAGCTGAAACGTCAGTTTCCCCATTATGATCACTGGCCTCAAAAACATCTTCATCTGCTTCCTCTTCCGAAACACCTGCGGAATTTTGTCTGATAACATCTTCAAAAAGCCTCCAACGAAATGCGCCCTGTTCTCTTGCTAGTGCTTCATTCCATGTCGTCTCCCTTTCAATGCTCTCAAGAAGTTTAATTATTCTTTTCTGTTCTTTCTGATGATGATACAATCCGCTAATTGAATTTTTTAAAAACGAAAATACAGGAATAAGTAGTAAAATAAATGTCAGGAACTCAGTATGCCACAGGGACAATGTTGCTGAAATCTATTCTTCCTTTTCTACAGCTTCTGCCACACCTGTGGGGTCATGGGTGCGAACTGAGTCGCAAATGTGGATATGATCCTGTTTTAGGGCCGGATGCCCTTCCTGACGCCAATCCTACTTGGAGGGATGTAATCACTATTGCGTATTTCTGTAGTGGTTAGTAGTGTGGTGTGTTGTCTGAATATTAAGAGGCAAGTGTTGGGACAAAAAAAACCACCCAGTCCCTGAGCCAGATGAATTAATCACTCGAGATTGAAATTCCTGGGAATCGAACCCAGGACCCTCTGGACCTAATGCCTCAATGCTGACCATTCAGCCATTGAGTAAGACAGACAATGTTGCTGAAATAAACTGTATAAAATGCAAAAGAAATAACCCTCTTAAAAAAAGAGAAAAAGACAACAAATGCACAAATGAAAAAGTAAATGTATAAATAAAGAATTTTTTTTTCTATTTGCTTTACGTTGCACCGACACAGATATGTCTTATGGCAACGATGGGATAGGAAAGGCCTAGAAATTGGAAAGAAGCGGCCGTGGCCTTAATTAAGGTGCAGCCCCGGCATTTGCCTGGTGTCAAAATAGGAAACCACGGAAAACCATCTTCAGGGCTGCCAACAGTGGGGCTCGAACCCACTATCTCCCGATTACTGGATACTGGCCGCACTTAAGCTACTACAGCTATCGAGCTCGGTAATACAGGCTGACCGCACGCCCTCTCCCAGGTTAATAAAAGTAAAGATGAAGTAAAGTATATTAATAGACATACATTAATTCCTTTCTGAGAAATCAAAAAATACAAAAAATACACTATAATACGAATTAGCCCCTAAAGTTTTCATTTGTTGCAGATAATTTGCAATTTCTCCAATAATGAAAGCTTTCCATTTCATCTAGATGGCCAGACTCTGTACAGAGCCTCGCAAATACTGAAAGGGCCAAATTCCACTCTATTGTATCCACCCATCATAGACTCCAACAAGTCATAGACATGCAAGCGCTAACAGTAAAATAGAAATGCTAAGCAGATTTTCTCAATACTCTTTAAAATATATTTTTTTGAATGTTCACACGATGAAAGAGGACGTCTTTAAAGGGATTGCGGGTGTATTAAACAATGTATTTCATATTATTTTACATTAAACAATGTATTTCATATTATTTTACATAGGGAATGTCATGGGACCAGGAAAAGAAGAATGAATATGGGATACCATAATAAAGAGATGGATATTATTGGTGTTTCAATGCTGTAAATTAAAAAACAAATAAGGTCTAGAAAATCTTAAAATCATGGAAAAGGTAGGCCTATTGGTGGTAACTGTTGTTTAAGAGAGATATACGTGATTATTAGCTTAAGATGGGAAAATCCAACAAATGAAACCAAAATGTAAACAAAAAAAAATGGCTAAATCTGAAGCATCATAAAAGAGAAAAACAGCTAATATACATATTAAGTACAACTTCTGAGCGGTATATGTCAAAATATCGTCATAACAGTAATAACAGAAGCCAACACTTCAAAGACTAAATAATTCTAAGTTTGTCTACAAGTTGATTACTCACCTTGGTGGTTATCTTGCGGCCAGTCTCTGGATCTTTGTCTTCTTTTTCCATTTCCACCATGAAGTAATCGTCCAGACAAAGGATTCGTGGAGCTGATCCACCCATTTCAACTTCCTTGTCCTGCAAAATAACAATCAGAGAATATGGTTTGTGCATATCTTATTTATGAAATAATAATAATAATAACAACAATAATTTGGAGAGTTATCAGGGTCCTTTACAACTAAAATCACTATGCAGTCTGATAGCTCTTTATAAAGACCCACAGAAGATTCTAGTAGTTTTGAATTCTATATCATTCTGGGCACCTGGTCCATTGTTAATCAGACTCCATCTTCTAGGAGTTTCCTTATCGTGGACCTAAAACATTTACCAGAACTATTGTTTTGCTTGCTGCTGACCCACCTACACTGTTGCTACCGAGGTGTGATTAATACCTCTCACTGGCCGCCCAGAGTAGGCCTTCAATGTCAAAATAATACAGTAGTAGTAATAATAATAATAATAATAATAATAATAATAATAATAATAATAATAATAATAATAATAAGCTGGTAAAACAGGCTTATGGATCTCCTTTGAAAAGACCAATCATATGGATTCAGAACAGACAAACTCCACTCACAGCATTCAGATGGCCTATGGGACTGTCCGGAGAACCATGAAATTTACATACCTTGGTGAGATCATTAACCCCAGTGACAATGAAAAGGAAACACTGGGGGAAAGAGCAAAGAACATCGGACTGGCATTTAAGATGAGCCATGATACAGAGTAAAATCCATCTGCTATCAGGCTAAACTGAGAAACTACTGTGTAGTAGCCAGACCAGCATGCCTATATGCTGCAGAAACACTAGCAAAAATGGAAGATATGTCGAATGAGAAAAGGGAAAGGAAGTTTCTCAGAAATATTTTGGGTTCTAAGAAAGTGTCTTCCACCAGAGGTTAAGTGAGGAACTGTATGCGAGAGTCGAAAAGATCACCACCGTTAAGAAACCTTTTATGGTCATCTAAAGAGAATGAACCCTGAGAGATTGGCACAAGAACACTTCACTTTCCAGGAAAAATGGAAATCTCAACCCCACTGGCTGAAGAAGGTGCACAACGACAAGCAGGAGAATGATATTATACCAGAGGAAGTAATGGAGAGAACCATCTTGAGAAGGAAAGTTGCGGGGTTGAGAGATGGTCCAAAAAAGAACCTGCTGCATCGCGGAATATCCCAGCAGAAGAATGGCTGAAAAGGAGTGCGAGGCGAAAAACTTTTGGTTACAATGTAAACGAAAAGATGTAAGCCTAAGGAACAGAGGCTGGCTTGTGTAACTGTACTCCATAATTGGATGTATTGAGGTAAGTAATAATAATAATAATAATAATAATAATAATAATAATAATAATAATAATAATAATAATAATAATAATAATAATAATAATAATAGAGTAATAATTAAATAATTCCAGTTTACACTTTCTAGGAACAAATGAAAATCTCATCCCCACTGGCTGAAGGAGGTGGACAAAGATATGCAGGTAAATAATTATATAACGACATAAGAAGAATGAAATGTTCCAAATCACTTTGCTTACATTTGTCTACAGTCACATGTCATTATACAAGGGTATACAGACAATGGGCCTGCTTCTGTTCTGTTTCATTTGTGGCATCATTTTTACTTCTGTTACTTTCACTATGATTCAAACATACATTCCTATCATCACCCACATTATCACTACAACTATCCAACAGTCTTTGATTTGATGTACAGCCCTCAGGACATAGCAAGAATACCTGTCATGCTGAAGTGAAGGTTTTGATACCAGTCAGCATGCTGACTAATAGGAAATAAAATAATTATTCCTTTAATTGGAATAATTTATATTTCACCATGCAATACTTGGAAAGATGTAAATGCATATAATATTAGAAATATTGAAACGTGGAAATGTAAAAGATTCCAATTAAAGGAATAATTAAAATCAATACAGAACCAATGTGATATTCATCAACTGCAAACTAATGGGAATGGGTCAAAGCAGTAGTTAGGGAAAAAAGAAATAATGAACTAGGTTGTGCTTCAACAAAAATAGCTTCTCCTATTCAACGTTACAGTAAATGCAATCCACTGGCTGGTGGTAGTTTAACCATTAAAAGGGAAAAATATTAACCTTTAAAGGACCAGCTGATGATATATCGTCAGTGACAATCCTTGAGAGAAAGACCAACTGACGATATATCGTCAATGGTCACACTGGCTAAAAAATACCAGCTGTCGATATTTCGTCAATGGAATAAAAGGATATCTGCAGGCCAAATATTTTAACTTTTGGGACTGTTAGATTAAAGTTTGGTTGAGTATGAGAATCAAAGCACTGAATAAACACCAACAAGTAGAGTGCAGCACATCTAACGCAGAGTGCCAGCCCGTGCTAACCTTATCGCCCAGCTGTGTAGTCTGCTGTTGCTGTTTCAACATAAACCATGTGTGGTGGCAAAACCTAGTGCACTCTTCTCAGTTTATTGTTTGTTTGTGTGCTTATTTACGGTATATCCTTTTCATGTGGATAATTATTTTGAGTGTTGATTTCCGTTTCAAGTGATATAAACATCAGCTTTGTAAACAATGAGCATTTCTCGTAAACGTATGACAAGTAGCGAATTGGAGGCAGATCTTGACAAGAACCCTGACGATGACTTGTTAGATTATTTATCAGATTTCTCTAAAGATGACAGTGATTTAGACCCATGTTTCGATCCTAATCAGCCTTCGACCTCTGGATTACAACACAAGAATGCTGCTCGCAGTGAGTACCAAGACAATCTGATTCAAAACCAGTGGATTATTTTGATTTGTTTTTTTACAGCTAGCCTCCTTCGACTTATGGTTACAGAGACAAATAGGTAGGCCTATGCAAAGAACTCTATTGGATCCTGGAAAACAATCTTTCTCCATCAAGCAGACTTCACTCCTGGATTCCTGTGACGAAGACAGAGATTAAGGCCTTTGTTATCATTCTGTTGAATATGGGCTTGATCAGGAAACCGACAATCAAGTCATACTGGCGTGCCAATTCTTTGCAAATTTCTCCCTGGTTTCGACAAATGTTCACTAGAACTAGATTTGAATCAATGCTCAGTTTCTTCCATTTAGTTGACAATAGTAAGTTGGCCAAGAACAATGAACCGAATTATGATCCATGCGGTAAATTTCAACCTGTAGTAAATCATGTGAACAATCTTTTCCAATACTTTTACACACCACACCAGCAAATATCAATTGACGAAAGCTTGATGGGCAGCAAAAGTCATACTTGACAGTTACAATATATTCCAGCACAAGTGGGGTATCAAACTTTGGGCTCTCTGTGCTTCAGTTTCAAACTACTGTATGAATTTCCATTGTTATAAAGGAGCAAAATCTACAGAAGATAAACGAGAAGTTAAAGAAAAAGGCTTAGGTTATACTGTGGTAGTGAAATTCTTGAATTTGCGCAGCCTTCTAAACAAGGGTTACCACATATTCAAGGACAATGTGCTTTCAAGTGTCCCTCTTGTTGGGTACCTTCACAATGAAGGTACATTTATTACTGGCACTCTGAGGCGTAATAGGAAAGGTATTCCAGCAGAATTAACACAAAAACTAGATGTAGGAAAGAAGATATACATGAGGAAAGGCAACATTGTTTGTCTTACAGAGAAAAGAAATCCCAGAAATTCCCTGTAATTTTACTGTCTACAAACACGGAAATAAACGATCAAGAGAAGATAAAAAGGAAGCATGGGCAAGAAACTGTGACAGTGAAACCAAGAATGATCTGTGACTACAATAGGTTTATGGGAGGGATGGACACAAATGATATGATTCTGTATAGTTATCTCGACGAGTGGCATACGATAAAATATTGGAAGAAAGTGGCATTCAATATATTTTCCAGAATGACATTGAATGCGTACAACTTATACAGGGCCTTTATATATGCTTGGAAGGGACTTTCTCGCTCGACCTTCGCCGCCAGTGACGGTTCATATGCCGGCTAACGCGCGTGTGTATGTACGGCAGAATACGGTGCTCAAAATCATTATCATGCATTTTACTCACCATGTTTACAGCTTATGCTCAAAATCATTATCATGCATTTATCATGCATTTTACTCACCATGTTTACAGTTTATGCTGAAAATGTTCCCAATGCGCTGCCAAAATAATCGGCATCTCCTAATGAAGTTTTTGGTTACTCTACCAAGTTCTTCAGCACTGATGGATGCAATTGCAACTCGTATATTGTCTTTAAGTTCATCTAGTGTGTGAAGGTTGTTCCCATAAACTACATTTTTTAACATTCCCCACAAATAAAAATCACATGCCGTTAAATCTGGGCTACGAGGGAGCCACAGATTTTTACTTATGATCCTCATACCAAACACGCTTCAGTAAGGCGATAACGACCTTTACGTCTATTTTTCTTGTTTACTGAACCTGTAGGTTTGAATCTCTTGGCCAGTTGTTTTATTGTCCGATTGACAGGAATGGGTCTCCCTGGAAATTTCGCTCGAAACTTTTGTGTTGTCCTAGCACACGATTTTCTGCACTTAATGCAAGTATTATGCAGATATACACGTTCACGTAACAAATATTTCACATACAATACAGCACTATAAACAATCACAATAAAACATTATACAATATGACATACAGTACGCAGTAGCTTCATTGAACACCCTACTATCTCGGAGCTCAGCTCTCTAAAACTGCAGAGTGCCGGAAACCGCGCGCGCCAGCGGCCGGTAGCGACCTGTCATTGGCAGCCAAGTTCAAGCGATAAAGTCCCTTCCAAGCATAAATAAAGACCCTGTATAAAGAAAACTGCACTAAACATGGTTTAAGAGTCATGCCAAGGTACCATAATTGATGATGTGTCTGAGGACTGGTTCCAGGAGAAGAGACCGGTGTAAAAGTAGTTCCATCTGGAAGCTGATTTCTTACTTACAGAGTAGTGTTGATCGTAACTGTGAGTTCAATGCAAGAGGGAGAATACACATCCCAAATACTTGAAATGATACCTGTTCCAGTTTACAACCAGTCGTTCAATTCCTCGATATAGTTGTGGCCTTTTGAAATTGGCAACCCCCGAGTTTTGAGGGTTTTCCAAACTTAGTACTGACAGTATCCATTAAATTTTTTAAATTTTTAAATTTTTTAATGCAATATTATCCATCTCAAATACAAAGAAAAATTACCAACCTTGATGAGTTTTGCCACAAATGTTTTGCCAGAACCAGGGGGTCCTCGGAGGATGATGACAAGTCGTGCTGGTCTTGTAGCTCTCCCAGGAGGACATAACAGATCTTCTACCAGAACTGCTCTCTGATCTGATGCTGGCATAGATGATGTGAATGTGGGTGGAGGTGGTGCATCAGGGGGTGGTGGGAAATCAGGTGCTTCCTTCCTAGGACTGTAGACAATGTGTAATTTAAAACATTTGTAAGAAAAGCAATACTAAAGCCAAACTGAAAAGCATATTTTAGTAGCTGGATCACCTGAACTATTACAACTTCTTTGATGACAATATTGTAATTCCACTTTATGCAACATATAAACTATGAGTAGGTGCTGTATTTTTAAAAATCAGAAAATACAGTTTACATGGAAATTGAAATTGTCCAAGTCTAATTTCCAAAGCTACTGGATCTTTGCATGGTTTGGGCTTGTCCATGTCTTTGGGCCTTTAGTTGGTCTGGGCTATGTCAGTACCTGAGTATGTAGTTGGACTTTAGGGGCTTACGATGACCTACACAAACAGACCAAAGAATAGTATCTTCATATGGACTACGATCCTTTCTAGACTTTAGAAACGAAGAAATAATTTTTCACGTTACATGACCTATGCGAAAATAGAAACACACTGCATTTTGACAAAGCATTTCACACTATATAATAAATAGAGAATTTAATATTTGATGCCTGGTATAATTTTGGTATAGGTAAAGGGATAAGAGTTCAATATTTCTGATCCACACCTTTCAGAATTTTACATGCATTTCTAACTAAATCTAGTAGTTATGATGACAATTCATGGCTGATTATTTGACTTCAGGCAATACAATTCTATTTCTAGAAACATGACTGCAGCCTTTCATTATACAGAGCTCCTCATATTACCCACAAGAAAGAAACTCCTCTTAAAGAAACACCTCTGAGTAAAGGACTAGTTTCCTTTCCTTTCTTAATTCTCTGGTAGAGAAACAGAGTTTATACAGGAGTTTGTAGAATTTCCCTAAAACAGGTGCACTGAACACAATATCCAGCATCAATTTAAAATTTCTGAATAATGGACAGGGTGAAAGAAAATATTTGTGATTCTGGAATGTGGAAGCAGTAGTGAAACTATAACTATAATGGTCAGAATTTCTACTGTCACAATGACTTGGTACACATTAAACAAATTTCTTTACTATACCGGTATTCCACAGAAGAACGAAAGTGTTTGCAGCTCATAGCTTTCACAGTACTTTCTTTCCAAAGTGTGGGCTACTAGCGTTATGATAGCAGAGAAACAAAAATGAGAAACTTAAGTTTGAAAAGAAATCTAGATGATTACGTCTACAAGGATGAGAATCTTTGTCTTCCTGAAAGGCTCTTCAGTAGAATAATAAAAATAAAAAGCTGTTGTTTCAATATGTGAATTTGGAAACACACAAAGTAAACAACTGACATCACTAAATCAAACTTGCTGAAACATGCTACACTAGAAGAGAAATTTGTAAATTAAGACAATAATACACATTTTAATATCAAAATGCACAAGTTATTCAAAGAATTATGTTATCCATTTAATAATGGCAATGGAATTGTCCAAGTACGGACTCTGAAATAATAACCAAAGATGTCACTGGTTTAAAAAATGTCACTCAAACTACTTTTAACACATTCACCACCATATCCAACCATGGTAGGATTAGGTTTCATGTATTTAAAATACCATAACCGACATTAGACGGATTTGAATTCATGCCAACTTTGAACGATCAAATGTACATTTGATGACATAGGATATCAGTTTGCCGACAGCAGGCAGATGAACATTTTACTACAACACGGGGTAATTTCTTGCATTGCGAGATGTGTGATCTAAATAAACATGTGCCAATCCTACGATCTCCGAAGTGCATGGTAGGAATTCAAGTGGCACTGAGCAATTAGTTGTGGCTAGTAAAGAAACGTACTGGATCATCCTCTGAAGGTACACACACATTATTTTTAGGTTTAATGGGAACAGCAAAAGCAGCATATGGAGGAAGAGAAATGAACATGATGTTATTTGCAGATGATATTGTGATTTGGGGAGAAGACGACAGGAAGGTTCAAGAACAGTTGAATGTGGTGAATGGGAAGATCAAAGAATGTGGATTGAAAATAAGTGTAGAAAAGAGTAAAACTCTTGTTATGACTAGAGGGCAGAAAGAAGGGAAAGGTCAGATTAGACTTGCAGACAAGCCCCTGGAAGTAGTGGAAACATTTAAATACCTGGGGAGTGAATTAATAGAGAATGCTCGACTGGATGCTGAGATTAGTAAAAGGATTCAAGCTGGAAGTTGTTTCTATCATAGTGTAAGAAACATGTTATGGGACAAAGATGTGCCAACGGAAGCAAAAGATACTATGTACAAGATGTATTACGTACCCATAACAACTCACGGAGCAGAAACTTGGACAATGACAAAGAAGGATGAGAGTCGAATACAGGCAGCCGAAATGAAGTTCTTGAGGAGTACGATACAGAAGAGTAGAAGAGACAAAATAAGGAATGAGAAAATCCAGGAAGAAATTGGAGTGGAAAAAATGAATGAGAGACTAGAGAAGAGCCGACTAAGATGGTTTGGGCACATAAAGCGAATGAGCGACGAAAGAATGACAAAAAAGGTGATGGAAATGCAAATCCATGGAAGGAGAGGCCGTGGACGACCACGATTGAGATGGAAGGATACCATCCAACGCAGCATTATACAAAGAAACCTGGACTGGTTCACAGTGTTGGAGGAGGAGTGGTGGAAAGACCGAAGAAAGTGGAGAGGAACCATATTTGCCCCTACCCGGCTACAGCTGGATAAAGGGAAATGACGATGATGATGATGATGATGAGTATAGGAGAAGGAATTCAGAAGGGGAACATCTGACTTCTGCATAAGAAACTGTTTGGTAGTAAAAAACAGTTGGTTCAACAAAAGAGTCAGTCGAAAGATTACCCGATACAGAGAGAATGGACAGAGCAAGACAGTCATTGATTATGTCATTACAGATAAAGAAAAAATTTGTGACTGATGTCAAGATGATTCCAAGTGAGAATCTCAATAGCAACCACCGATTATTAATAGCAGATCTGAAAGACATCAATATACCAAAGATAACAACCAGGAAATTACCTATGATTAAGGTGTGGGAACTACAACAGATTGGAAGAGGACTGACTATGAGAACCAAATAAGAGGACAACTGTTTACAGAAGAAGTCGAGTGGTGAGGAAGAGTGGACAAGATTTATAAACACCTTGATAAAAGAAGCAACAGAGGTTTGCGGGAAGACAAGTATGAGGAAAAGGGAAAAAGAGACATGCTGGTGGAATGAAAGAGTAAGATCATCAATAAAGGAAAGGAACATGGCACAAAAAGAATGAGATAGAAATCCAAGCCAGAACAGGTAAGAGATAAGGGGAAGATCAGACCCCTTGAACAAGTTTACAAGGACAAGAAACAGAGTTGAAAGAGTAGTAGAAGGGGAGAAGATAAAGTGCTGGGAGAAATTTACTAAGAAACTGGAGGAAGATAGCAGAAACAATATGAAACTATTGTTCAGAGTGATCAACAAACAAAAGGAATTCAGTTGAAACCAACAAAGCAATTGAGGATTCCAATGGAAACCTGGCCAGGTAAGAAAAGGACATCAGAGAACAAAAGAACCAGCTATTGAAACCTACACAGAGGATCCTCCCATTACATGGGCAGAAACAGAAGCAGCCCTTAAGAAGATGCTGCATGGGAAATCCCCAGAATCGATGAAGTCAGCTCAGACATGAATAAAGCAGGAGGAGTGCAGGATTTACAGTGACTACACAGGATGTCCAATGCAGTATGGAAAGACGACAAGATACCTACTGATTGGAGCAAGGGTGTCATCATCCTCCGGTTTAAGAAAGGAAATTGCCGAAAAGGCTCCAACTACTGAGGAAGAACATATCTTTGTCATGGGCTTAAGATTCTTGAGAAATTCTTGAGTAGATTGAAAGTCATCTTAGTGCCACAGTTAGACGGGGAACAGGATGGCTTCAGGCCTAACAGGTCCAGAACAGACCTAATCTTCAGTGTCCATATGTTAATGGAAAAATATTAAGAAAAAGGCAAAGATCCATTTATGGTTTTCTTTTATATTGAGAAGGCATACGGCAGCATTGCAAGAGAGAAGATATAGGAATGCCTGAGAAAAAGGAATGTGCCGGAGGGACTGGCGAGGAAAGTTCAAATGCTGTATGAGCACTGTACCATCTGTGTGCAACTGAGTGATGGACATTCAGCCTAGTTCCAGACCAAAAGTGGAGTTCAGCAAGGCAGTGCACTATCCCCATTTATCACCATCATGGATGACATAATGAAAACCTGTGATGAACTAAATGCAATGGCTTTTGCTGATGACTTTATGATCTGAGTAGAAACTGAGGATCAAGTACAACTGAGACTAAATGAATGGCACATTTGTGAGCCCGCGGTGAATGGGCAGTAGGACTTGGCAGTTATGAGACAATCAGTGGAACTACACTTCCCTTCTTAACATAATTTATTGTATTTGTACATAGATCAACACCTTTGTAATAAACATGTTTTACACTAATTATCTGCATTTTATACCCTAGTATCTATACGGAAGAGTATGCATACGATCTGATAACACAACACATTTTGTGTCGGTACATGATAGTGCTAACCGACGTTATTTTATTGTCCTAGGAACGTGTTAGCAAGACCCGTATGAAACACTGATCCACAAACAATTCCTTATTGTCAAAAAGGCAATTCAAGTAATTTTGAAACTGAATTTGCGAGTTGCCACTAATAGTACGTGTGTTTGTACATACTCCCTTATGTTTCTGTGGGGAGGAGCCATCCCGAAAACGAAGGGTGTACATTTTCGCTCGTAATCCAACAAACTCTACAATTTCCTTGTAATTTATCTTGTCTGCCCACAACCCTTCTACTTTGTGAGTTCCAAGTGTCCTAATGACATACCCAGGCGGTGCATTTTCGAAGTCAAGTTTCGAGCTGAACCAAGGGTGTTTCATCGTGGTTATTAAAAGATGCCTTTGTTGGGATTTGAAATGCCAGAATAGGCTGTCGGTGTCTGTGCAGATAACTGGGCAGTATCGCCAAACAGTTTCAATACCTGAAAGATGAAATAATAAATTTCTAATTTTTCGAATTTTAAGATCGCAAATCCCAACTGAATAGGTTTAGTTAAGTAAACCTCTATATTTTGGAATTCACAAAAGTAGAATTTTTAGAAATTTCTTAGTACCCGTTAAGAATGAATTTTCTCTCCCACTGTTGGTATTTAGTTTTGCTTTTAGTACACTGAACTTTTTATATTTAAAAACATTTTCAAAAGTTTTGCTGTACAAAGCATTGTTCATTAATTTGTACAAATCACTATACGGTTTCACCACAGATTTTTGCTTTGGACATAGTAATTCAGTACGAAACCTTGCGAAAAAATATACACATCGTGCACTTCATGTATTTTCGAACCATTAAATGTAAAATTTTAATGCCATATTGTGCATTGTATAGTGCTCTTTAGTTAACAGTGTGGTACACAGTTTGTCCATATAGTGGTGCAAAGAAAGAGGAAATTTGATGTTTATCGTGCTTATCAAAAGGGTACGCCAAATCTACAACAGCAAAAAAGCATTTTTCCGAATGATTGGTCCAACTTTCCCAGTCAATAGCTAATTCGGTTTCTGATGACAACAGCTCTATTGGAAGTTTATTTAACATGCATTTCGAATACAGCGCATTAATGTCCAGATACAGTATATAATCACTGGGTTTATTCTCCACATTCGCATAACGGTGTATACACAGCGAAACACCACCCTGCATGCTTTCTTGGATAAAAATGTATACTGTGCCATCGCAAATAATTTTAAGATCACGGTTATTTCTAACACACTGTACCATGTATATCCAGGAGATCCCTGAAAATACACGGGGTCTACCCCATACGTCCTATAGGAGACCGTGCAGAATTTTTCCCATACATCACCCAGTAACGCGAGATCAAGGTTGAGATAATAGTTATGACATTCCTCAAACTTGTGCATTCCCCTTGCGTCCCAAACAGAGAAAGCTTTAGTTTTATCTTGCAGTATTCCCATTAAAGACAAAAACCATGCCTCCTCATTGCCTGGCAAAGGCTCGTTCAGTTTATCGGCTGTATCGAACCATTCGTACAGAAAAACGGCTTTTTCATCTTCATTTAAAGCATATCTGTGCTGTTCCACATTTTTAGCAAGGTCAGACAAGGATGTTGATAGAAAATTGAAACTATCACATATTTTAAATTTTACCTTATCCGTTAATACATAAAACGTATAAATTTTTTTGAAATCTTCAGCTCGTATTTGTACCGATTCACCAAACATTCAAATAAGATCTCAAATATAAAGATAGGAACTTTCCACCTAATCAATACATTTATTCATCATCATCATCACCGGTTTGCCCTACCAGCGGGCCAGGTAGGGTGTTTGAAAACAAGCATCTTCCAAAGTTCCCCATACAAAAAATTTTGTTGTCCATGACAAATTCCCAATTTCATCCTCTTCTCTCCATGTCTTCCCTCAGTTGGTCCACCCATCTTCTTTTTAGTCTTCCAGCTGGTCTTCTACCTGTTATTCTCTTTTCCAAATAAGCACATGGTAACTTTGTGCTATTCATTTGTTTAACATGCCCAAACCTTAAGTCTAGATGAGCTAAGTCTTTCCTCCATCAATGCATTTAGACCTAGGTTAGATCGGATCTCATAATTTTTCACATGATCAAGTCGTGTCTTTTGGAGGGTAGTTCTAAGAAATTTCATTTCACAGGCTTGAAACCTACTACAATCCTTTGATGTTAGTGCGCAGGTTTCCAGGTACTTAAAACATTCTAATATAACAGTACTGCTTTCGACCCTATTCGTGGGTCATCTTCAGCTGCTGAAGAACCTATCGTCTTAATAGTAACAACATACAATGCTAAAACATTACTTATCTTAATTATGAATGACTAATGCTAACATATAATGATGTGTTGTGGTAATAAAATATACTTGAAAGAGTGGTTTTGAAAGTCTAAAATGTTCACCAGTTCGTTATGACGTTGATCTTGATGTTCAGTCATATGCTCATTTTTGGTGTTGCAATGTTGACATACTTTAATTTAAAAACGTCTTAATTACTTACACTAATTGCGAATTACTAACGCTAAAATACAATTATATTTTGTGATAATAAAATGCGCTTGAAAGAGTAGCTTAGTTTAGTATGTTCACCAGTCCGTTAAGACACTGTTCTTGATGTTCACACATATACTCATTCATTCAATCCATTGTTGTAATGTTAAAATACTTATTTTAAGTTAAAAATATCTTAGTGTTGAGTTATATGGTACTATGTTTTATAAATTCTGCATCAGTAGGAGATTTGGTATTGAATAATGATGTATGTTGATGAGCTTGTGCGATGAGATAGGCACGAGTCACGTTTCTAACAATGAATTCTTTAAGCTTAGCTCAGGGTCAAGTCGTTGGGTTTAATGTTCCTCTCTTCATATTCGCGTTCTGTTGGATTGTCAGATAATCTAGGTGGAAAAAGGAAAATAATTTTACTATTAGAGAATGTCTATAGAACATGTTTTGAAGTTCAATATGTGTGTTATTTACTTTCTGTCTTAGCCTGTTAGTGTGTGCTAGTCAGGAGCACGCCGTGCACTGTTTCATGTATGCTGGCAACTAGCTATTGCAGCATTGGACGCAGAGGTGGTGGGGCAAAAGAGAGAGCTTGGGGAGGAGTTGGGGTAGGGCGGGGTGTGTCTTTCGGAGGTTCAGTTGTGCATTTTTGCTTTTGTTTGTTAACTCTCTTTAAATAAATGTTTTTTTAAGAGAGGGATGGCAGCATTAAAAAGGATGTTTGCTTTTTCTGTGATCTCATTCAGATTAAAATTGGGGTTGACATACTGATCCATACTGATCCATACTGATATAGAATTCTTCCAATATATTGAGCAAGGGGCCCTTGGAATTTATGCTTAAAATTTTCATGTCGTTTTCAATATTGGAAAATTTATGATTATAATCTTCTATGTTGTCCTATGGATGAAAAATGGTTGTGTTTTATAGCGTTAACATGTTCATTGAAAATGAAAATCTAAAACCTGTTTTCCAGTCATTGACCAGGTCAGGGATGAAATGCATGAATCATATATAGACTATTAGTACGATGGGGTTGCCACTCCCAAAGTGATTTATTAATGACTGATAGATGCTATGAAATGAGAATGGAGTGTGTTGCTGGAATGAAAGATGACAGGCAAATACGGAGTACCTGGAGAAAAACCTATCCTGCTTCCGCTTTGTCCAGCACAAATCTCACAAGGAGTGACCGGGATTTGAACCACAGCATCCAGCGGTGAGAGGCCGACGAGCTGCCGCCTGAGCCATGGAGGCTAACATGTTCATTATATCGGATTAAAAAGCTCCTGCCAGTACGCCCGACATAATTGGCCTCGCAATTATTGCATTTCATATGGTATACTCCTGAATGACTGTACTTGTTATTTTCATTGAAATGCATCTACCCATGTTATTAAAGAAAATGTGTCACCAGAATGGAACAGATGAATGTATTCCTTAACGGTTCCTTTTGTACCTGATAAATTACAGTACGTTGCCACGCTTATTAAATACTTGTATATTAAATCTAATAATTTGCAAATGCCATTGCCTCAAGTTCCTTATAGTAATTTTAACATCTGAAATCAAATACCTCTTCTCCAATAGCCAAGCCTCAATATTTCTGCGAACCTGACGGGCATTCAATTGTTTTTCCGATATGTGGTAGGGGGCAATACAGCCCAGTACGGTACCCTGGTGCCGCCGTCCTTCATAGAAATAACTGGGTGATCTGGTGTTTCTTCCTGTAAGCTGAACAGTGTTGTTCGGTTGACAGGGAGCCACGGTAAACCACCAGCGATGAATACCAATGAAATTGTAACCAGACCCCTGGACCATTGGGTAGTGATCTATGTCGGACAATTTTTTATACGTTTCGTCAAAGAAGTTGCTGTTGTGCAGTGAATCCATGTCCAGCAATGTACCCAAGAGAGTAAGGAAGTGAGAATCAACCTCTTCCCCTTCATGGAGGAAAATCCCAGCTGCATGAAATGCAAGTTGAATAGAGTTCTCCAGTTCGACGTACTGAATGATAAAATTGATAGCATCTTCATATGAAGACACCCACCAGTAGCCAGCCTCTGGAGTGGCACTGATACTACGAGCCACAGCAGCAGAATGCGATGTAGGGCCTATTCACGACTGCTCTTTTATACCATGCACTGCTCACAACTCCTATGCAAGTTACTGCATGTGCAGCTTGATAGTTCATTGCACCATGGTTCATATGCACATCATAGCTAGAGGCCTGCATGGATGCGGATATCCGCAGATAACCGCAAAGTTGGTGTTTTAGCAGATATAAACTGTATGGCAGTGCGGATAATTTTGCTGATAATTTATTAATAATGACAGTTATTGATTTTCAGTCAGGTATACTCTTGTTTTGCTTGTGGTTAGGCGACCCTTGACAGGGGTATGGGAGAATGATGATATATAAAAAGCCTTAGACCATAAAGCCGTAAATCTGACCTAATCCTAACTGGTTCCTGCCTGCAATTAATGAAAGGAAGGAACAAAAGTCAATACATCGGTAGTTGTCGCAAGAGAAAATCCCTCATAAATCTGTGAATGTAGGGGTTATGGTGCCAGGTGTAAGGCCTATTGTATTATGTTAACAGATATATCCATTTCAATGCCTTCGGTGTAATATACCGTAGTTAAATATTTACAATATCCGCAGATACGGATAATCATTCGCGGATGCAGATGAAGGAAGTGCAGATGCGGATATTATTTTGAAAATCCGCACATGCCTCTACTCATAGCTTGTGAAATGAGAAAATAATACCCACGCACTGTTCGCACGAGGAATCTGCAACCTGGGCAGCAGCCCTAAATGCAGATTAGTGGTTATTGATTAATCAATTGAAGATACAAAAGTGTCAGAATTTCATCTCTCAGGAGTCCTTCTACGTGTCAGTAAATGTTCTGACAAATGACTGATATATATATATATATAAGCACCTTCAGAATAAGCCATGATTGAACCTGCAAATTTGGGCTCAGAAGACCTGCGTGTCGTCTGAGTCGCTCGGTTCAACCATACAAATTCTACTGTACAGTTAGGAGTTGTTGTAGGTGAACTTAATTTATAGTAAAAGTAATATATCAAAGTTAAAACTAAAATGATTTGCAAATATGGAGGAAGTAATTTAATGAATACAATTTCTAACAGAAACTTTTCTTAACTGAAGCAATAATGGGTTGATAATTTTAAAATATACAAACAAGAATATCACACTGCACAAATTTATTTCTGTAACATCCCAAGCCTTTTCATGAATAAGGGGCAGTTCTTGATAGTAAACATATTACACTGTCATGCTGAAAGTCATGGGATAACAGTATGTAAAGGTAATATTCGGTGGCAACATATCTTGTCATGAAGGAAGGGGTAATTCCCAAGGTCAGTGCAGTGATTGTTAGTGTCCATGAGATATGGGACCAGAAGACCCTGCAGAGAGCCCTTATTACCACTACGACACTAGCCATAGTGTCTCACATGGGAGCATGATGTTGCCAAATGAACCCTGGAGGACTGGCAACATGCAGTGTGGTCCAACATGTCCCAGTTCCAGGTGTTACAAGCTTATTGAAGCGTTTGGATGTGGCACAGCCTTCATGAAGCCATGGACCACAGCTGTCAATAAGGCACCTGGTGGCTCCATAATGGTGTGGGCTGTGTTCATGTGGAATGGGCTAGGTCCACAAATCCACCTGAACAGGTCACTGACTAGTGCCCGCTATATCAAATAGCTTGGTGACAACTTGCAGCTCTTAATGGTCTTCACAAACTTCCACAACGATGGGATATTTCAGGAGGATAAAGCACTTAATCATCAGACCCAAGTTGTCCACTGCGGAGTATCCTAGAGAGTTGCCAGCAAGGCCGGCATTGGCGCTGCCCATCGCAAGCCGGGCCCCCAGTAGCGAGCCCGGCCCCCGTCGCCAACGGTGCCGATTCAGTATATATACTAGAGAGTTTCATTGGCTGTTGTGAACATGATATGAACCCCAGTGAGCATTTCTGCAATGTGGTGGAGAGGTCCATTCACGCACAAGATCCTGCACCAATGAATAGCAGAGCGCTGTGGGTACCAAGTTATCAAGATGGTACGGCATGTGTTTACTATTCATGTTTGAGGTATCAATTCGTATGGCATACATAGAGCAAAACTTCTCAATAAAGTACAACAGTGAACAACATACACCGACATGCCATGATTAGTAGTTGTACTTCACCAGGCTAGAGGGTGTAAACAATACCAGATCCATACCCCATGTCTTTTACCTCAAAAATGAATAGTAAACACATGAAATGAAAGGACTTATTTTCTTGTTTGAAAATAGCACCTTCAGTATTTCACTCACAAAAATGTCCAATCACTACCAATAGAATATACCATATCGATCTTGGGACAGTACCTTGGCCTGCTCTCTCTCCCTTTTTTCAAATATCATATACAAGGGTTGGGGCAAAAGTCACAGCAACTATTTTTTTTTCTTGAAGATACCAGTCCAGTTGGAAAAATGTGACATATACAGACGAAAGGGCAAGGTGTTAACTACGTGTGTGGATAATGAATAGTACCGAAATATCGTAACACACTAATTTATTACGGTAGTATACAGGGCAATATGGCCTTCCCGGTGCAAAGGAATGACAACAGAGTACACATAAAGTTGACATGACAAACCTGGGCCTAAAGACCCTCAAAGTAGCCCCCTGCTACCGACACCACACGCTGCCAATGATGTGGGAGGTGCTTAATACCATCTGCCTCAGCATTTGCCGCACCATGTGTGAATCGGGTCACCTGTTGGCGCACAGCATTAGCAATGTCCTCTCGTGTTGCAAACCGCCTACCATGTAGTGGTTCCTTAATCTTCCGAATTAGATCAAAGTGACAGGGCGAAATGTTGGGCGAGTACGGTGGGTGCTCCAATTCTTCCCATCCCCAACGTCGCAGTAGCTGCCCTACACACTCTGCTTTATGTGGTTTTGCATTGTCGTGCAGGATTATTGCACTATCCACAAGATCCAGACGTTTCTCCCGAATGCCATGTCGTACCTGTTGCACCAGGAAGTCCCTTTAGTACTGTGCGGTCACTGTTCTGCCATGTGGAACAAAGTGGCAAACAATGACACCCCTGACGTCATACGCGACGATCGCCATCAATTTGACTGGGAAACGATTCTCATGGACCTTCTGCCTCCTTGGTGATCCAGCATGTCGGCACTCCGCGGACTGAAGTTTCAGTTCTGGTTTGTATGCCCTGGCCCAAAATTAATCGATGGCGATTGTGACAAGAATTTATTGCCGTCCTGTTGCCAGCGTACAAGGTGGTTGGAGCATATAGCATATCGTACCCACCTTTGAACTTCCGTCAGTGCATGCGGTACCCACCGCAGTTGCAGCTCATTACGCAATATCCTGTGGACGGTGCGTTTCTCGATGCCACGTGCCCTCTCTAACTCCAGTAGTGTCCATCGTCTGTCTTCATCCAGGAGATGCTCGCCACGTCGGTCTGCACACTGACAGGTCGTCCCGAACGTTGCTCATCACTGGTTGACATACATCCTTGCTGAAACTTTCCTACCCACCGTGCTACTGTACGGTATGGTAGGGCATTATTCCCAAGCGCTTCCACTAATTCACTGTGACATTCCATCGCATTTCTCCCTCGGAGAAAGGCTATTTTGATGTAAGCGCGCTGCTCAACACGAGTTACTTCCATCTCACACGGCAGTCACCAACTGACTCATTTCACAGCCCTCGCTGCGCTACTACCAGCTATCACAGAGCCATCTGTTGTTCTGCATACACACTATGCCTGCGGAACTTCCACACGACACATATATGTTTGTGATCCGTTCATATATCTACAAGAAAAAAATAGTTGCCATCACTTTTGCCCCAATCCTCGTAGTTGTTTCAGTTTACCCTTTATAAAGTATTTGAGAATTACACTCATCACTTCTCCAGCAACAGTGCATGCTACAGTGCTATGATTTATCACTCTGTTTTAAACAATAATAAAAACAGCAATAACAAAAAGGAAGCATACAAGACATATTAGCCTTTTGGGATTATGCATTGTTAAACGAGCCCAACTGCCTATATTCTTGACATTTAGAAGAGAAAATAGCTCTACAAAGCAACTGTGCTAATAACAATGTAAGGTTTTACTTAAATGAAGCCATTATACGTGTTGTCCTGAGGCCAGTATGATACTGTCCTCAGTTTGTATTACTTGGTTTTCTTGACTGGGTCTGATGCCTCTCATATGGAATTGTTCCCCAGTTGGACTCAGAGTACTTGCATAAATCTAGGTAGTTTATCTGGTTTTATTCAATAGGCCTATATACATTTTTTTTTTTTTAAACACCATCAGAATGCTGGCCATCAGGGTAGGAGAGATGGTGCATACAATTTTTAATTGCCAGATTGCATACCAAAAGCCTGGATTCAGTTCCAAACCTCTCTGCAGTGTTCATATGGAGTGAGGACATGTCGCTGCTGGTGGTGATTCGTCCATCGGATGGTGACGTTAAGCCTTGAGCAGTCCCCTTGGTGTTATTCGAGAAAAGTAGGCTATGTGCTGGCACCAGGTTTCACCCTCCCCTTTCCTCTATCATATATTACTGGTAAACCATTCACTGCATCTCAGGCTGACAACAGGAACGGCATCCAGTTGTAAAATCCCGCTATGAAGATTCACCTCACTTCATACCCGACCCCATAGAGAAATGAGGCAAGAATTAGACATACATGCATATAATATATCCCAAAATACTATTACATCTAGTATTTTGACTGCAAGAACATTAAAATAAAACAAAAGGAAGGACATAATATCAAATCAGTGCTTATACAAAAAGGACAGTTTATTTACCTACCTATGCCAGCCTCTGCTACGATCCTTGACACTAAATAATACATGATTAGGAACACAGAATAATGCTATGAATATAGCATGCTACATTACCTGGGTTCTTTCTTGGTGTCTCTGCTCCTGGAGGTGGTATTGTTTCCTCCTCGATCCTTGTCGGTATCTCTGTCTCTGTCCCTTTCTCTGTCCCTGTCTCGCCGTCCCCAGCGGTCACGGTCTCTGTCCCGATCTCTGTCTCGATCTCGGTCCCGCTCACCTGAGGTCATTCTCAATCTAGGACAATATCGACCGACCAGTCGCTTTCAGCATGCCCTTGCTCTCTCACACACATACTACACCAGGGTGTCTTAACACAACTTTAAAACACTTATATCAACCCTCACGAAAAAGGCTAAAATGAACCAACTACAAACATAACTAGAAATGATTGTATGGAGTGTACCTATGATGATGTTACAAATTTTCAGAAATGAATAGGAGATCAGTACAAACAATTTTCATACAGGAACCCAAGTCTGAAAATACCCTATCTGGTTTAGAAACTTTCATATTATTGCTTCCTGTAACACATTAATATATCACAAACTCTTGTTACAAAGAGAAAAGGAAAAAGAAACTATGGGGAAAACAAATTGCATTCTCTATTTTCTTTAGTGGGTGGAATGCTGCAATTTTGTCCTAAAATGCATAATTTTAACGTAGTCTAGTAACAGGGATCATTCACATTTACTAACTTTTTACAATTTGATTTATGTTGCACCGATACAGGTAGGTCTTATGGCAACGATAGGATAGGGCTAGGGATAAGAAGGAAGCGACCGCAGCCTTAATTCTGTGGCAATATGTCAAAAGTAAGCAAGTCCATTTCTTTCAATTTTGAGATCTGTATGCATATATGTCACCTACAGTCATACCTTCAATCTAGCAGAAGTGCATATGGATAAGTGACCAGGATCCGTGTGGAAACTGCCGTGGTAAATATTACAAGTCATGCAAGTCAGAAATTCATCTCTGCAAAAAGTAAATATGTTGACTTATCAGTCCTTATACCAATACTATATCTCTGGCAGAAGCAGATATGTGAACATATCCGTCTTTGGCGAATTCTGAAAAAGTCAAGACATACCACCATGATGATAATGTTAACATATCTGCTTCTGGCTGAACAGTCATTCCATCTAACAGACATTGACTGAGTACAAATCAGTTTTGTGTGTGCTGAATATTATTATTCTTCGGTTGGTTCTTGTTTGTATTTATTGTTTATAAAGTAAATCAAGGGCAATTACGTTGGACTCAGTGAGTGAAACAATGCTTCAAAAGTGGAAGATGTTTGGTTCATCTAGCTTTATTAAATCAAAGTTGTGATGAAGGTAGGTAGGTACACAATGTACTAATTATTTGGTAATGTATTATATGTAAAATAATAAATTGTTATTTACTGAGTTTCTCTTACATGGCCTAGGCAAATATTGCTATCATGATATTGTGTTATGTAATGCATAAAAGGATTTAAACAGAAAACGATATACCAGTACAGCACATTGAAGTTAAATTCCATTTGCTCCAAACATAAGTAAAAAAATGGAAGCATTTTTTTATGATCCAGTACATGAGAGAATTTGAAAGGTGAGAAAACTAGTTCCTCTTCAAGTGAAAAAGGATATCTGTATTTTCTATTACGTGTAAATATGTATTTCCAACTAACTGGAATCGGCTAAAACTACTTCCCCATACTTGCATTTTGTTTAGTGCGAGGGGTTTCTAACCTCAATTCATATGTAAGAATTTAGGCCTATGCATACGCGTATGTAAAACTGGAGATATTATTTTGCTTCCGCAGATGATCAGAGTGCTTTGTAATTACATCATTTGAGTATATCAAATTTCAATACAAGTGAATTAACCTCCGCTATGGCAGCTGAAAGTGCAAATATACAATCTTAGTTCGAAGGTATGTTTAACCTAGGTGATATTATCAAGCAAATTTTGGTGAAATGTACGTGATTGAACCTAGAAAAACATAGCATCCATTTTCCTGTCTTTATTTTTCAGAAACCACACGTGAATTTGGCCTGCAGTCAGAAGAGCAAAAAGTGTGTATGGTGGACTCTCGGACAGATACGGTATCAGTCAAAGGGTCACCTGACCATTTTCCAGGACAAGAGGAGGGCCAGCAAAACATAAATAGTGAGAAACCTGAAGATCTGACTGAACATGATTCTCGTCTTTACAATCAAATGGAAGAAAACGTTATCAGTGGTTTTGAAGGCACACATGCAGTGTTAGACAGTAGTTTGTTACCAAAACATGAAATTAAATTAGACAGAGATGACGGTTTGTTGCTTTTAACATCAGATAGCATAATTAATACTAACCTCCCCAATGAGAATGGTTCAATAAATGAAGATCAATGCAGTCTTAAAACAAAATATACATAATGTCACACTGTTAAATACATCCACACCTCTGGTCTGGTTAACTGTGTTGAGATATATCGAGCCTTCAGGAATAAGACACCTTAAAGAGCCTGGTAAGAGAGTACAGAACAGTGCCATTCAATGCAGTTCTCCCAGCCCAACAGGACATTGCTAGATGATGCAGGTGCATAAAATCAAGCACCACCAATTCAGACAGTGTAGAAGTTCATCAGCAGATATTATGGATTCGGCAGAATGGCAATCAATGGAACAGCAGATATTATTTAATACCAAGCACCCTCCTGCTGATTTTGATCTCCCATGAAAAACTGGGTTACTTAACAACAGAATCTGAACTGATCAAAGATGATGTAGTTTTCTGTTTTATATGTGGGGCCAGCAAACTTCTCCCAAACATGAATGGAGTGCAGAAAATCTAACTATCCACCACATTGTAGCAGAATGTCCGACGAAGAAACGCTGATTACTGAAGGACTTTGAAGGAATATCTAAAGAGGACCTACAGTGGCTGGATTTACAGGACATGTCAGCAAAATCCGTAAGGCTAAGATGATTGTTTTACTACAATTCTCTTCTCTATGGCAAAATAAATGGAGGAGACTGATATGATTACAAGGAGGATACTAGGTCAAGAAGTATGGTCCAACACAACTACTGTTTGTTAATTACAGTTTATCAACGTTCGCAGAGAACGTGTATCATGTCACGCTGCCTCTAGCAAGCGAAACTGCTTGACCTTTGCTCATCATAGTGCAGATGTACCACCAGCCCACATACTCATTGAAAATGTAAACATAAACACGGGTACTTCGCCGTGCTGTAAGACAACTTGATCCACGTCATGCATGTGGCACAGCAAAACAAGAGTTCCCCCTCTCTTCTTCCATTCACTGTTCTGTGAGTCTGACAGTTCCAATTGTCTCACACAGAATACAGAGAACGATAGCAAGCTTCAGTAATGTAGAATACGCTGATATTCAGTACATGTACAATTTGTGTGATAGAAGTGCCCTAGCAGCAGTAACAGAATTTCAGCATCTATTTCTTGAATAGGCAACCTCACGTCAATTTGCTTAAGACAGCATAGTAACATACGCCACCTGGCTGTCTGCTCATCAATTTCAATGTTCTGTTTTACCTTAGAGCTACCAGACGGCAGAGTACACTGAATCTCTCGTAGGCGTCTCTAGCCGAGTTTTAATTAATTTTGCTGGGCGAACGCTAAATGTGTCACCAGAGATCTTTCACATGCTGATGTCGTACAACACAGAGTGCTGAATAGATATATGTCAGCCCTTCAAAAAAATGACTGCCTCTGCCAGGTTTGAAGCCCTCAGGATCGGGAGACTAACACTCTACTACGGATTATTATTCTAGTCACACACTTCGACCATTAATTATTTGGAGGTTGAACTCAGCCAAGTGCAAGAGAATAATTTTCACTGACTGACTTTAATCAACTCAGTCGAAACTCAAAAGTGGTAGTTTCAATATACGTGCCACCGCTGAGAGATGCAGATGTCTAACCATTCCCTGGATTTTAATTTAGTCTTAATTAGTACGTGATTTCACATCAGTATCAGTAACTGGGCTAACACAAGACAAATATATGCACCACTCTAGACAACTTCACACGATTAAGTTCCTAATTCATAGGTAGGCTATCACGCGGCAAATATTCACTACCCTTAACTGTACCACTCAAAACAAAATTAATTTCTAACTTTTGAATGGAATGCAAAAATACAATCCCAAATAGGCTTACTGGGTCATTCAGCAATAACACTGAGAATCAGCAAACAAAATTGAAATTTCTTGAGGCAAACGGTTTGCCCCCCCCCCCCCTCCCAAGGTGTAATTTACCCGTTAAGTTCAGGAATTCAATGCCTTTTCCCCTATTTGCACAATTTTCCCCAACTTGGCTCCTGTGGTGAGGGCTCTATCAGGGCTGGAAATCAGGTTCCTTCCACAAGAGATGACAAAGAAGAATTGAAGGCCTGAAAGAAATGTGACCATACTACACGGTAATAGTAACAATCTGTGACGTGGTAAGTGAGGTATTTCATATAGATTTAATACGACGAGAATCAGGACTTAGAATTTTCGTCGTGCTAAGTAAGAAACCATCTTAATGAGGAACGCACTATCGACATTTCACTGCATATCTTTCTGAACACCACACCTTGTCCACAAAACCAGTATATTTATGTTTTGGTGCAGTGCCCACTTTTCTGAACCCATATACAGTAAGCTCACCAGACAAAAATTAGTCACCCCTGGAGAAATCATTACAAGCATCATTTAATTCTGTGTAACTTCGCCTCTGGACTTGATAACTGTCTGGATTCGGTTAGGAAGTGAGTCCCCAAGGTTGTATAGGTATGTCGCATCCAGGATAAGCCATTCGCTGAGGATTTGATTGCACAATTCCACCAAATTGCAGGGATACTGATGTCAGTGTTTTACCCGCTGTTCCAACATGTGCCACAGATTTCAATGGGGTTCACAAGTCAGGTGATTTTGCAGGCCAATCGAGATGTAATAGGGGGAAGTGTTCATAAAACCAGCCACACGTGCGTCCAGCGCGATGAACTTTGCTATTGTCATCTTGAAAAATCGGGGTATCAATAGCATACTCATCATGCAGATGTTGACTGAAAGGCAACACCTAATCATCCAGTAAATAAACATGCTGGATCATGTGATCATGGAACAGTGAGCAGGCCCAATCCATGGTACGAAAAACACCTCCAAAACATCACACACCAACCTCCAGCTTGAACCTGACCTTGCACACGTCCAGGATGAAATTTATCATTTGGCCTTTGGTGCACTCGATGACGTGCGTCATTGGAATACAGGCAAAAAAAGTTATTTGTCTGACCACATTATGTTCCACCAGTCAGCTACTGTCCACGTTCAATGTGCCTGTGTGAGCAATGGCCTCTTGCGAGGTGACCCACTCCAAATGTTCACTGCATGCAGTTCCTGTCGCAATGTTCTCTTGCTAACAGGTTGGGATGGACCTTCATTCACTGACTGCAGCAATTCCTGTCGGGTTTGGAAGCGATTTTGATTCACAAGCTGTGAAACACATCTTCGGTCCCTCTCAGTCAAGATATTTTTCCGGCCATAATTCTGACGTCGTATTTCGTGGCCATGTGTAGTGCACCACTGCTTGCAGACACAAACAGTCCACTGCGAAACACCAAAAATTCAACAAATTTATATGAACTATATGGCCATGGGGATGGTAAAACACGATTGCCCGTTCTTGCCTCTCTGTCACATCCTTACCTCTACCCACATTGACGTACACTGTCCCCTTGAAACATCAATGTCTCACTGATCGCTACTGCTTTATGCTCACATAGAGGCAATGCGCGTGCAGTTGAGGACGGGACTCGTTCGCTGCGCCATCTGTACAGCTTTAACAATCCATCCATACGCGCACACCAGGAAGACTAATGCTTTGAATTTCCATGGGAGGTTCAATTTTGCAGATATAACATGCCAGTTTGCATGTTATTTTGTCTTTGCTGAAGTGTAAAACCTTTCCAGCTATTGTGTAGCCATCATGGCCTCTATACTGAGAGTCAACTCAAGACCTAAGCGGTCCCTTTGATGTTAGCCAGACTTCTGATCAGTGAAGAGGTTTACGCAGCAGTAAATAGTTCCCATGTTTGTTGTTTGTTGCTGCAGTATGGAACTTCTCTCAGTTTGGTAGATATTCTGGTGAACTGACTTACCAATTAAAAATTTTTGTGCTGTAAAAATATGGAAAATATTTCACAAGTTGTATGTTAATCGGGTTCATTACCAACTCTTACATTTCATACGTACATGGCTGTGAATAGTTATTGTTCTTGATAGTATATGTAACAAAATAAATAATTATTTAACATGAGTTTGATATCTTATTGCATTGTGTACTTTTAAGCTTTGTTCGAGTTCATTCCATTGCTGTATAATTTGCATAATTTTTACAGCGTTGAAGATGGATACAAGAAAACTGTTGGCAGTACTGGCTGCAACAGCATGCTCAATATTTATAATGGCTGCACGCCGTAAGCAACACGTGGGTGATGCTCTGACGCTTGAGTCGCAAGTCAAATACTTTAAAGCTAATAAAAAAGAGGGTGGGGAAGTCTAAAAAAACTGTTATGAACGTTTACAGTAGCTTATGAGATGAGAATCTGCTGTGGACTGTGGAAGAAGCTGACCGGTGTTTCTATGTACAGTGTTTACATGGCTAGCGCGGAATTTAAAGGAATTCGTATGTTTTCTTGTGGTACCATATCGTATATGCTGGCCTGGGGTTGTTTATATACGTCGCAAGGGTTTCTGATGATACGTCACCCTAAAGTCGCTGAAAATTTAGTTTTAAGAAAGTGTCTGAATTATGTAAACAAGCAATCAAGGTGATAAGGAAAGTGAAACAAAACGTAACTCAACTAAGCTGCATCCCAGATTTATAAGACAGAAAACGTGCGTGTTCTTTTCACTCTTCGTCAGTAGGCCTGTGTTAAAAATTAAATAATTGAAAAAGAGGTTCAACCTATTCAATACATAAGAGAAAGAAATGTAGTGATTACATTCTTATTTAATAGTAACTATAAATGGGACCGGTTTCGACCCTAGTCCAGGTCATCGTCAGCCGTAAAAACATGTAAAACAATGCATATGAAAAAGAAAAAAAGATTAAGTGAACTCTGGATCGGTATAAGATGAAACGTAAATTAACGATGGGGGTAGAAATTGTGAGTCACTTAAAAGAAAACAGTACGTAAAATTAAGAATGGTAGTATGGCACACGCAATGATAGGCGAAGTCTCACAATGTTTATGAATATTGGAGAACGGTCAAATGGGTCAGTTCCCACACTCTGTCAGGCACAAAGTCACAACACTATCAAATAATATATGAAGATCATAAATAACTTGAAGTCGCAGACGAACAGATTTGTAGAAGCAAACCGCCAGCTCCCGGTGATCAGCGCGGCACATTCAAGGTCATGCGCTGCGGTCTCGAACGCCAAAGTAGAATGGAGAATATCCTAAAGGTCCAGCATTTGTCTCGGTTGCGGGAAGTTAAGTACGTATATATAGAAATATACAACGCAAATCAGTATAATTGAATGAGCACAAGAGCGTTCGAGACCGCAGCGCATGACCTTGAATGTGCCGCGCTGATCACCGGGAGCTGGCGGTTTGCTTCTACAAATCTATTTGTCTGCGACTTCAAGTTATTTATGATCTTCATATATTATTTGATAGTGTTGTGACTTTGTGCCTGACAGAGTGTGGGAACTGACCCATTTGACCGTTCTCCAATATTCATAAACATTGTGAGACTTCACCTATCATTGCGTGTGCCATACTACCATTCCTAATTTTACGTACTGTTTTCTTTTAAGTGACTCACAATTTCTACCCCCATCGTTAATTTATGTTTCATCTTATACCGATCCAGAGTTCACTTAATCTTTTTCTTTTTCTTTTTCATATGCATTGTTTTACATGTTTTTACGGCTGACGATGACCTGGACTAGGGTCGAAACCGGTCCCATTTATAGTTACTATTAAATAAGAATGTAATCACTACATTTCTTTCTCTTATGTATTGAATAGGTTGAACCTCTTTTTCAATTATTTAATTTTTAACGTTAATACTTTCAATACGGAACAATGAAATTTTTATCTTTAAAGTAGGCCTGTGTGTCAGTTCAGTTAGAACTATGCACTCACTGTAAGTAAAACAGCAAGGGCATAGGATCTTTAGCGTACTCGAAATAATAATAATTTGTACTTCATTTTCGTAACTGCCCTCTATCTGCAGAAATGTTGTCATGAGGAGAACATGAGTTCATTTTTACCTTCCGAATGAATAGACTACAATATTTATAACATTCCTGGAAACACTGCATTTTGCAATCCCACTCATAGGTGGGTTTTCAGCTTGTTGAACTGTGAGAAACTGCCACTGACAGTCGGATACTTATGTCGTCATACTTTTCGTTGTAAGTCCGTATGTGCCTCACACAAATTTCATTATGAAATAAAAATAAACCTTGCTTCTCTTTTCTCGGTATTCGCCAGTAATCTGTAGGTTTTACAGGGTCAATAAAGGAATAAATAGACATGGTACATAATCAAAGTACAACTATATGAAAGGAAGTGATGTCTTTTGATGCTACACTATTTGAGAATGAAGTACTTGTCAGATAGACGCACGACGTTAATAATAAACCGGCTGTGGCGGAGAAGGAGAACCGAGACGAGAAGGGGGAACAGGGGATGTGCTCACATGCGGAATGATACTTTTCCTCAGCTCTTGAATTGACTTTCAGTATAAAACTCCACGTTCATAAACAGTTTCTCATAAATAGTGATTCCAAAGAGAAACATGGAGAATATATGGTGGGTGATATTGAATTCCAAAAAAGTGTCAGGCAAAGAGGTGGTGACGAACCTGATGCAGAACTGCCACCACCTGCTGACAAGATGAAGAAATCATGCTTTCTAAAGCAGGCCTCTCCATTTTCTTGGTTATCAGGTATGTTTTCCCAATTGTTCGTGATTTTGATTACACCAGCTTTGGAATTGCCAATTTTGTATTACATTCCAGTAACATAATTGGTAAAATTTTAGCTGTAAATGAACTTCTTCCTTCAACAAAAACCCTGGCTAAGAGGAGTTGCCTGGTCATCAAAACATGGCATTGAAAAGGTTGATGTGAAGCAAACTCGGCCCATTCCAACGCCCCACTCCGTATGACCAGAAATAATGGTGTACAATAAATGCCTTCTGCTCTGTTGTGAGAACCATCAATACAGAAATCAACACTACACTACACTAAAATAAACAAATAAATAAATAAATAAACAAATAAATAAATAAATAAATAAATAAATAAATAAATAAATAAATAAATAAATAAATAAATAAATAAATAAATAAATAAACAAATAAATAAATAAATAAATAAATGGTCGGTAGAGAAGTGTGGCAATAGATGAGCAATAATTTCAGTATTATTTATTTTGCCACATCATACTATCAAACTAGAGTAAAACCGCGCTAATTCGAAGTCGTTGGGACGAAAAAAATTGGACTTTGAATTACGTGATTTTTAATAAACCGTCAACTCGTAATTCAGAAATTCCAACCCTTGTGGCGACACAAAAATATTCTAAGACCCGTTACTGCATGCAATTAACATTGATTCACAACACAAATCTTTGAAATACCATGAAAAAACACTATTTCCAAAATGTA
Organism: Anabrus simplex; assembly: GCF_040414725.1. Lineage (NCBI taxonomy): Eukaryota > Metazoa > Arthropoda > Insecta > Orthoptera > Tettigoniidae > Anabrus > Anabrus simplex. The sequence continues at coordinate 54,911,462 of NC_090275.1, forward strand.
TCCAACAAGGTGCATTTACTGTATCTGAATAATGCACTTGGATAATTCACTGACAAACATAACCTCACACAATGAAAAAAGAAAGAAAAAATGATTCAAAGACGAGGAGAAATCTATACTGGCTCCCCCGTGCAAATCCTTCATTCATAGTATTACTGTACTGTGTGCATTTTACTTGTACTTGCACAGATAGTACCCGATGCCCTTAAAACATTGTGGCTTTTCGAACTTTCACATGAGGGAAGGAAGTGTCTCGCTTTTGTGTGCGTTGCAACACAGTGCAGTGACCGCCATGCTTGTACGATTTCCTGGCTGGCACTTCTCACCTTTAAAACCATACGCCCACTTGGACTCCATAAAAAAGCAGTTCATCGGCATTAACAATATCATCGGCATTGACAATATTGTTTGGTGCGTACGAACTGATTACATGAGCTACACTTTCTCGCCAACTGTCAGCATCGCCAGTGTTCACAGATTCTGCTTCTCTGCACACTGCCTGCTACGATATATTGTGGCATTCCTTAAAACGCTGAGTACAAAAGAATTCCGATTTCGCTAGAACTTAGCAAATATGAAGCACACTGTAGATGCACCGAAGTGAGTTAAAGTGCGGAAAGCTACTCCTACACATTCCAGAAAACGCGTTCTTTCATGATGCGGAGAAATTTTGAATTTAAATTACTCTGTAAAATACTATCTTTTTAAATGTAAAGGCAGTTTTGAATTAAAAGTCTGAATTCTGGTAATGGGACCGACATTATTTTTCGAATTACGAATTATCCTTTTTGTGACTTAAACAATTTTAATAATATGAAAAGCCGTACCTCATGTTTCTGAGAATGAGAGCTTCTTCAAATTAAGCGAGATTTTGAATTATCGAGATTCCACTGTAATGTCCTGAATCCAATTTAACATTCCAAGATCCCAGCTCTGCATGGTACAGCAGGAAATAATGTTTGGGTGCATCAAGATGGCATTCAGTTACAGTTCAGCTTCAACCTGACAATTTGTGGCACAATTGGAAACGGAAAAAGGAATACAGTACTTTATTCCCTACAGTAACATTCCAGTCAAGTCACCTAGTGCTTCCCTAATGGAATTACTATGCGTTTGGACTCCTCCCAAGGACCCTGCAGAGCAGATGATCTCGTACCGTAGACGGGCTTTAAAAAAGCCTGTCAAGTGGACTGGCATAATCTTGAAAAAACTGTACTGTGCCGGAGCCTCCTACAATGGAACATGTGGTGTACTGGGACACGTGGGACACACAGTAGACCAAGAGAGCATCATCAATGGTGGCAAGAAAGATTCTCAAGCATTACAGAGCCTTGAAATCATCACCAAAGATTGCTAGCAACCCTCTGTATTTTCTCAACGAAAAAATTAAATCAAGATGTAATGTAGATTAACCCTTTGTGGTCGAATGTTGTACATGCTCCGATATCATGATGTTGTGCTCGTATGTTAGAACTTTTCCGACAGCTTTTTATTCTAAGAATACCCCATGTTAACAGGAGCATTTAAGCTTTTAGCAAATCTTCAGTAATGTCACGTACATAAAGTAGCAGTTGATAAGTTATGGAATAGATTATTTCCCGTCAAGACTATGAGCAACGTGTTGATGAACACAGGTTATCGCAAGAACACAAAAATCACTATTTTCTCTTGTAATTTGGAAACATTCCTAGGCAAGTCATCTGACCAGAAAACAGAATCTTTCACCATGCCCCCTTCGTAGGCATCAGGGCTATAAGATCCGGAGAGTGGGAAGGATGTGGGAATTCCGACCTACAGGAAACTAAGCAAACTCCAAAGTGTACGTTTATCCAGACTTACCATGAGAAAAGATTCTACACGACTCCCCCAAGGCAATCATACAGGGGGTATACATGTTCGATAAAAATCCATTGCTCATCTTGCGAGGGTCATTTATACATGAAAATGTGTAACTATGTTACAAATTAATTTACTTCATCATGGCAAAAGAATTACACTAAATTATTTATGCTATATTTGAAAACCGGTTCTGAACAGAAATGATACTTTATATTACCAGTAACATTACAATAAAGGATCACAAACATTGTCCTAAATTAGCCTTATAATATTGTCATGGAATTGAAATATAAGAAAGTCCCATTAATTCATAAAGAGGGAGGAAAAGAAGACAAACATAAATAAATAATAAACTAATAATCAACTAATATGACAACACAAAAATGATATGGATGAAAAAAAAAAACAGTGTATGGTTGTGTAAGACACCCTGGACTACTGCCTAATGCTAGTGCAGCAAACATAAACATCAAGCAACTAACATAATATAAATGAAGAAATGTTCAGAATGGGATTAAGAGACATGTTTGCAGGATCAAGCAAATGCATTTCCAATTTTTATTTCTATATTTTGAATTTATATCAGCCACTGGCATAAGATGATTTGAAGTAAAAATGTTGTGCTTAGACATATATTTGTATAACATTCCTGAAAATGATGATAATAAATAATAATAATAATAATAATAATAATAATAATAATAATAATAATAATAATCATCATCATTGTACTGCAGGTGAAGAAGAGAAAGTGAAGCTTTCATAAAATCCACTTAACTTTATAAAAACAAAGTTATTCTAGCTACTATTCCTTAACAAAGAAAACAAAATCTTAATTGTTAAATTATCTGTAAAAATGAAAATCTTAAAAGACACTAGTGCGAACGTTCAAAAGGTTGTGGGTTTGATGTACTCAACACAACAAGCTATAAATTAATTTCAAGTGTAACGGAGTTGTGAAAACGAAATATTAATTTGAAATGACCCACAGCAGGTGACAAGCATGCACTCAACAGTTAAGCTGGCAGCAGTGCCACAGATATCATGATCTAGGCCACCATAAGCTCAACTGGTAGAACATCCGATGCAAAAAAACAACCCCACTTGTAACAGACTTTGTATTTAATATCCCTTCGACACATGCTATATGTACTGAACTCAACCTAATAAACTGAAAGTGTATTTTGAATACAATACACTTATTCACTTGAATCAAATCTTAACTTTTGGTCAACATCATATAAATATGGTAAGTAATAAGTATTCAAAAATTTTGCAATAAAATAATGAGGTGTGTGCTAGTCCTTATTTGACAAGTATCTCCAAACACAAAGATCCTGACTTTATCAACACAGGGGAATATAGTGAATCCAGACCTCAATTATTAATTTTACAATCTTTTTACAATGACACGTTTTGTTTTAAAAATAGTTGCTTTATGTCGCACCGACGCAGATAGGTCTTACGGCGATGATGGGATAGGAAAGAACTAGAAGTGGGAAGGAAGCAGCCATGGCCTTAATTAAGGTACAGTTGCCCGGTGTGAAAATGGGAAACCATCTTCAGGGCTAACTACAATGGGGTTCGAACCTACTATCTCCTGAATGCAAGCTGACAGCAGTTAATGTAATAAATAATAATAATAATAATAATAATAATAATAATAATAATAATAATAATAATAATAATTATTATTATTATTATTATTATTTTTTTTTTTTTTTTTCTTTTCTTTTCTTTTTTCTATCCTTAGCTACTATGCTGCACAATGTTTTAACAATTAATTTATTCATTCATTCAAAGCCATTTATGCTGCCTGAATGTACATTTTGCTCAGTTTTCCTCTACCGGATGACAGAGAAACCAGGACTCAGTTGAGCAACCTAGGCAGAAGTTGATCAGTTTCATCAGGAAAATACGAAGTGTTTTACTGGAGATGATTCTCACACCTAGACTGTACTTGTTCTGCTATTGAGGATACATGAAGATGATGATGATGATTATTCTCATCAAGTATACAATATAGGAGCCATACTACAGGATAGGAGATAAAAGAGATAACAGTAGCAAGTAGCTCTACTGACAATGACTTGTTATGCTGAAAGCAATTGCAAAATGTTGAGAATAAGAAAATCATGCAATATTTGTAGTTTTTCTAGATAGAACTACCAGTGCCACAGTCAGTGAATGTAGATTCTATACGAAGCACACAAATCTCCATAAGAAGCACACAAATCTCCATAGGAAGACACAAAAGATCACTACAAGAAATTTAAAAAAAAAATTAGGATAGGATGATAAGATAAAAGATGTCCCCAAGAAAGATGAGGTAGTATCTACTTGGCCAGCCTGATGATATTTTCAAACCAAATCAAAACAGTTGAGCTGGAAATGTCATTCTTTAATATTGATCATTTCATATTTGACTTCTAAGATATAACATCCATAAAAAATGTCCACAGCAACAATAACTTCCATATACTAAATAGTCCATCTTGCAATCAACTGGTCAAACAAATGGAAAGTCCTCCAAAAAAGTTGTCCAATATACAAAAAAAAAGTACAATATGCAAAAACGTCTAACAAAGAAAAATGATGCAACTATACTTTATAATTACCATCTAAAAACTGTAATTCGAAACAACAATTAGTCACCCAAGTATTGGCCAGTCATACCAAAAATTTAGCAGCGTGTGAAACAGATATCTTTATAACCAAAGGAGGATTTTTAATATAACTGGAAATGACCCAAAATTACAAAGACGAAAACTACATTTTACATTTTTTCTTTTTAACAATTTGCTTTACGTCGCACCGACACAGATAGGTCTTACGGCGACAACGGAACAGGAAAGAACTAGGAATGGGAAGGAAGCGGCCGTGGCCTTTATTAAGGTACAGCCCCAACATTTGCCTGGTGTGAAAATGGGGAAACCACAGATAACCATCTTCAGGGCTGCCGACAGCGGCATCTCCCGGATGCAAGCTCACAGCTGCGCATCTCTAACCGCATGGCCAACTCACCCGGTCGCATTTTCTAAGAGCAATCTTATCATATGCAATAACATAACTATTCTGAAGAGGACGATCAACATGAAGATTAATAAAATTAGTTTTGGATCAACTTGAAGTTTATTACATATCTTACTATTTCTTGACATTTCTCGATCATGCCAACAGTGATATATGCCAGTAAAACATGGAAAATTACAGTGCAGACAGGACGGAAGCTCAACGTATTCCACCTACATTGTTTACGCAAATTTTTCGGCGTCACTTGGTGTGACAGTCATCAATGAAGAAATTTTGCGACAGAGTGGCTGCAGGAAATTACGAGATATTGTGGCGGAATATCGACTGTACAGTATAATTATTAAATTAATGTAGTAATGACCCACCTTTCAGAACTATAATATGCATTATTCTAAATTACATTAATTAGGGACTAGTTTCGGCCGGGGCTGGCATCTTCAGCCTTAATGTAAAACATCTAGTAATTAAACAAATGTACATGCACACAATTGACATAAAACAAATGAAACAAATATATACAAATTGACACTAAAAACTGGGATGAAATTATGAGTAAATTTGAAATAACTAGGTTCTAACATCTTGAGTATGCTCATCATAAAGACTCTTACCTATATTAATTTACATACACAGAACTGTTAGTTCTAATACTGCTAATCATTAATAATTCAATTGTAAACGGGAACTAGTAAATGTTGATCCCGTCGTTCATCACCAAATCTATTTGAGTGGTCTTAGCCATATGCAAGTCATTGGACACCGCTGTAAATAACCACTAGCTGACGGAGAACTATTAGATGATGTTTCATCATCAATCAAAGTAATAAAATGAGATGCTCTCGTGGTGCTTGTTAAATCATGCTGAAATGTTGTTGGACATTGTCAGGACAGCACATGAAGATGTGGTTAAAACACATACATTGTGTCTGGTAAAAAATTTGCAATTCATTGCGGTGCCCATGAAGTTAACCTCTCAATACAGCATGTGGTGTGTGGCCTATTGTTGTGTGTGTTTCAGACTAACTCAACTCAACAGCGATTGCAGCGGGATCCCTAGAAATCATTTGCACTTACATACTATGTTCCTAGAAATGGACGAACAATCATTTTCATTGGTCAGCTTTGAAAGACGCCCTTTCCACGTCGTGGGCGCGAATTTATTCGCTATTGACAATTAAGATGCCAGATACCATGCCACATGGACTTTTATGAAATATAAAACATACGCCTCAACCCAGGATCGATCCCTCGACCTCCTGCATGCTAAACCAAAACTCTATCCACTGCACCAACTGTACAGCACAACTAATACGTGCTGACAGAGGTAGTTACCCTACATGTGGTTACAGTGTTGCCAGACTGCCACTCTTCAACGTCCTTTTTCTGCCAGATATACTCGCAGGACAAATTTTTGTGCGAGACTTTTTTTTATTGCTGACATGTGAGGAGTCATGCTGTGACGCCCAAGTACGCAAATTTCGGTTCACCCTGTATGTGTGTATATATATATATATATATATATTAAGAACAGTATTATGAGCACCAAAAGTTACTTTAAAGAAAATTAGCAACTATAACAAATGAAACTATTTCCTAAATAAAATATAAACCTTAGAAAGTATTCCATTATTCACTGCAATATTTCTCTCTCTCTCTCTTTCTTTAGAACACTGATGTAATGTACACTGACTGACAGAGCAAATGCAACACCAAGAAGGAGTGGTCAGAACTTTATGCCAATTGCAGGGTAGACTGACGTCACTGAGGTATGCTCATGATGTGAAATGCGCCGCTGTGCTGCGCACGTAGCAAACGATAAATGGGACACGGCGTTGGCGAATGGCCCACTTCGTACCGTGATTTCTCAGCCGACAGTCATTGTAGAACGTGTTGTCGTGTGCCACAGGACACGTGTATAGCTAAGAATGCCAGGCCGCCGTCAACGGAGGCATTTCCAGCAGACAGACGACTTTACGAGGGGCATGGTGATCGGGCTGAGAAGGGCAGGTTGGTCGCTTCGTCAAATCGCAGCCGATACCCATAGGGATGTGTCCACGGTGCAGCGCCTGTGGCGAAGATGGTTGGCGCAGGGACATGTGGCACGTGCGAGGGGTCCAGGCGCAGCCCGAGTGACGTCAGCACGCGAGGATCGGTGCATCCGCCGCCAAGCGGTGGCAGCCCCGCACGCCACGTCAACCGCCATTCTTCAGCATGTGCAAGACACCCTGGCTGTTCCAATATCGACCAGAACAATTTCCCGTCGATTGGTTGAAGGAGGCCTGCACTCCCGGCGCCCGCTCAGAAGACTACCATTGACTCCACAGCATAGACGCGCACGCCTGGCATGGTGCCGGGCTAGAGCGACTTGGATGAGGGAATGGCGGAACGTCGTGTTCTCCGATGAGTCACACTCTGTTCTGTCAGTGATAGTCACCGCAGACGAGTGTAGCGTCGGCGTGGAGAAAGGTCAAATCCGGCAGTAACTGTGGAGCGCCCTACCGCTAGACAACGCGGCATCATGGTTTGGGGCGCTATTGCGTATGATTCCACGTCACCTCTAGTGCGTATTCAAGGCACATTAAATGCCCACCGCTACGTGCAGCATGTGCTGCGACCGGTGGCACTCCCGTACCTTCAGGGGCTGCCCAATGCTCTGTTTCAGCAGGATAATGCTCGCCCACACACTGCTCGCATCTCCCAACAGGCTCTACGAGGTGTACAGATGCTTCCGTGGCCACCGTACTCTCCGGATCTCTCACCAATCGAACACGTGTGGGATCTCATTGGACGCCGTTTGCAAACTCTGCCCCAGCCTCGTACGGATGACCAACTGTGGCAAATGGTTGACAGAGAATGGAGAACCATCCCTCAGGACACCATCCGCACTCTTATTGACTCTGTACCTCGACGTGTTTCTGCATGCATCGCCGCTCGCGGTGGTCCTACATCCTACTGAGTCGATGCCGTGCGCATTGTATAACCTGCATATCGGTTTGAAATAAACATCAATTATTCGTCCGTGCCGTCTCTGTTTTTTCCCCAACTTTCATGCCTTTCGAACCACTCCTTCTTGGTGTTGCATTTGCTCTGTCAGTCAGTGTATAATCATCATCATGAGTCGTGTAACTCATTGCGGAGCGTCGTAACCCCATTTGACTTCACACTACATTCTTGATTAAGCGGCGCCAACTTTGACGATGTTCAGCTTCTCTTAAAGCCTGCTGGAGAGTCAGACCAGTGGTACGCAGAACTTGATCAATCCACCTGCTCGATGTCCTTCCTCGTGGTCTTCTGCTGACAACTTTGCTTTCCATGATACACTTCTCCAGATTTTCACTATTCCGTCATACAATATGTCCAAAGAATTGGACTATTCTCCTTATGACGCGAGAGGAGAGACGTTCAGAGATATTCAGTTCTTGAATAATACATGCATTAGTTCTTTCCGTCAAGGTACATGGAGCATCCTTCACCAATACCACATCTGAAAGGTGTCGATATGGTACTCATCTCTTGCCTCTAGGGTCCAGGTCTCGGAACCATAAAGGAAGACAGAGAACACAAGTGAATCAACTAATCACATCTTTGTACTTTTTGTGATTGCTCTGCTCTGCCATATCTTTGTGAGTTTGCTCATGGCAACGTGCCCTAAAGTGATAGTCTCCTAATATCTAGGTCAGAACTTCTGGTATCACAGATGGGTGACCCGAGGTATACAAAGTCAATTACCATTTCCAGTTCCTTTAATCGACCTGTCAGCTGGATCTGTGCCGCTCTGTCAATTACCATTAGTTTGGACTTGCTCAGGTATGTATGCTCCCAAAAATTATGTATTGCCATCAAAAATGAGTAAAAGTTCAGATTCAGATAACGATGAACATACCATATCTTCATAAGTCAGCCACAAACGAAAAAGGAGTAAAAGTCTCGTTTCTATATCAAGGTAAGTCTACGAGTATCTCTGGGAAATCTAAAAAATATACGGATGAGAAAATTAAATACCAGATTATAGAAAATAATCTGTAAATTGAGAAGTAGGATATGGGTAATGAAATCAGAAAAAAAAAAAAAAAAAATACTGTATCTGAACTTGACCAAAAAGCAAACCAAATTGAAAAGCATGCTAAAATTGGTCATTTAGGAGCTTTATTCCTGTTAGAACAAATATAATTTTCTTCTTTCTTCATCCGTTTACGCTCCAGGGTCGGTTTTTCCCTTGGACCCAGCGAGGGATCCCACTTCTAACGCCTCAAGGGTAGTGTCCTGGAGCACCAGACTTTGGGTCGGGGGGTTCAGCTGGGGAGGATGACCAGTACCTCGCCCAGGCAGCGTCATCTGCTATGCTGAACAGGGGCCTTGTGGAGGGATGGGAAGAGTGGAAAGGACAGGCAGGGAAGAGGGAAGGAAGCGGCTGTGGCCTTAAGTTAGGTTCTATCCTGGAATTTGCCCGGAGGAGAAGTGGGAAACCACAGAAAACCATTTCGAGGATGGTTGAGGTGGGAATCGAACCCACCTCTACTCAGTTGACCTCCCGAGGCTAAGTGGACCCCGTTCCAGCCCTCATACCACATTTCAAATTTTGTGGCAGGGCCCGGAATCGAACCTGGACCTCCGGAGGTGACAGCTAATCACACTAACCACTATACCACAGAGGCGAACACAAATTTACTTTTACGGGAAAAAAGAAGAGAAATACGGTGAAACGACGCTAAATATTTGCGTAACGGGCACAACATCGCTCACCAAACAGCGGCTTCAATATGAATGTCAAAATATCAGATGTGCGGAGGAAAAGATTGGATTGCTGATAATTGGTGAAAGGACGATTAAACCCAAAGTTATTTATGACCGCAATCTTGATCCGCTTATCGGATACTCTGAGGCACAATTACAGTAATCGGTATGAAGTGACAAAATCTCTATCAGATTTCTCTGCTTCTGTCGTGAATTACTTATTTTGTTTAAGCATATTGTAAGAAATATGTTGTAGAAAACAAGTCAAACAATTGCTCTTGGTCTATCTTTAATCTCATATCTCTTTGCTGCCTTCTGAAATTACTAGTTTTAATGAATATTTATAGTTTTTCGTATTCGAACGTGTTGCAATGAGCGGGCGAGACAGATCAGCAAAGAGAACTCTAGCAGCACTTGCCGGAAGTATCTCAAGGACGAGTCTACTGTGCTGTATTTCCCGGCCTCGTGTATCTCGTCGGCAACGACAGAATTTAACAGGACAAAGCTTTAAACAATATTTGACAGCAACTTCATGGTAGGTTGAGCGTAAAAGCGACTGAATGCCAATTGCTCAAATACCATACAATACAAAGCGATGTGAAGGTAGACAGCAGCTGTTATCTGGACTAAAGTTTCCAAATGATAGCAGAGAAAACCAAACAGTTTGACAAATTTTTGATAATAAACATTTGTTTTCATTTAGTTCATCAAAAGCCATTTCAATTTCTTGTTCCAATGCATTTAAATCTTGTAGTTTTGCCGCAAAATGGCATTCTTAATGCATCATAAAAGGCAAAATACAGTGAGAGCGTGAGGTGGCCCGTCGAATGTACCGCAGTGCCCTATCCATTCAGGGCAGTGTTCATTTAAAAAACTGCAAGCTGATACCATGTAGTGCACTTAGGGATGTTGCAATAGTATCAATATGAGTATCAATATTTTTTTAGGTACTGATAATATTTAATGATATTACTGATAACAAAAAGATCATTAAGAAAAACTTAAGGAAGTCTTATTAATCAAACAATGGATAGAAAATTTAGTTTATTTTCTGGGTTGAACCGTGCTGTTGTTTTCTGTATATTACGTACAGTTTGCCGTTAAGTGTGGCCTGTATGTGGCTGAAGTAGTCCGGCTAGGTAACACACTGAAACCTACGTAAAGGACTCCTGACATTTCATCCTGCTCCGTAAGGACCAATCAATCGAAAGTACAGACTTATTAGTAAGTTTTGATATCACGTCACTTTTCACCAAGGTGCTGCTAACAGAAGTATTTCTGTTATTAGACCAGAAACTTCCAGAGGACCTGTCAACACTAGCTAAAGAATGCCTTAACGCCACTTATTTCTACTTCAACGGGGAGTTCTACGAAAAGACAGAAGGGGCCGCGATGGGGTCGTCGTTCTTTCCAATAATAGCGAACATGTATATGGAACACTTCGAACAGAAAGCCTTAGCCACATCTACCCTGAAACCGAAATGTTTTCTCCTTTATGTGGATGACACATTCGTGATCTGGCCTCATGGGAGCAACAACCTGCAGCTATTTCTCGACCATCTCAACTCTATTCACGTAAATATTCAGTTCACCATGGAAATCGAAGTAAATGGGAAAACTACCGTTCCTGGATGGGACTCTGAGTCACGCAGTATACAGGAAACCCACACACACAGACAGGTACCTGCACACCTCTTCTCATCACACCTATCACAAAAGCAGGCTGTTCTAACATCACCGGTTAACAGGGCCGTAGCGATATTAGATGCAGAACACATCGAAGAAGAGAAAGAACACCTCACGAGAACCCTCAGGAGAAATGGCTATTCGCTCAATAACATCCGACAAGTCTTAAATCAGAAGAAAACAAAGAAAAGGTCGCTGTACGAGAAAACAACAGGAAACAAGAACTGACCCACCAGAAAACAGCGATACTTCCATACATTAAAAACACTATAGTCAGGATTGGCAAGATACTGGACAAATACGACATAAAAACCACCTATAAACCACACCGAAAGCTAGCCCGTTGTCTACTACCAGTAAAAGACAACAGAACTACAGGCTCCTGGAGTATACCACATTGAATGAAGCTGCAGAAAGTGCTATGTTGGTGAAACAAACCGTCTGATCTCCACCCGCCCAAAAGAACATATCCGTCACACCAAGAATCAAAACACAGATATTTCAGCGCTAGCCAAGCATTCCTACGAAACAAGACACGGAATATCATTTAACAAGACCAAGATCCTAGCAGCTATCCCTTGGAATCTAAAGGAAAATCCGCGAGGCTATCGAAATCAAGAAACATCTGAACAATATGAATTTAGAAGAAGGATCTATAAACAGTTATTCTTGGATGCCTATTATACATAGATTAAGACATACAGACAACATAAACACGCAGGTCGAACCTCCTATTACATAACGGCGCGGGGAAACCCCAGTACCCGGCTGTGGCACATACCTTCCAAATTCTCACGAGACAGCCAGGGGGCTTACGTCAGCCAGAAGGGCTAGGATATACAGACCACGGTCAGGAACCACTCTTTGTAGTGTGATTGCTGCCTGAGAGACTGATTACCTCGGATCAAGTAGGGGTATTTCAGTTGCCCTGACAAAGAATACTGCAATGTATTTGAAACATCGGCAAACTGTACATAATGTAAATAAACAACAACACGGTTCAACCCAGAAAATAATGGGTAGAAAATTATAATTAAGAGTAAACTTCGTGAATGGCCTATTACCCTAAAAGAAAGACACGAAGTATTTTAATATAGAAGAAAGGTAGTGACCGATAACAAGGATTGTTGGCTGTCCATTCAATTATCTGCATTGTGTGCATCAGTCTGTCTTCTGCCAGTGTCTGTCTACCGCAACTGCTGTTGCCCCACTGCATGTTGTAGAGATTTTTGAATTTGCGAATAAATCTGACTTATGGTATTTATTGCATATAATGCTTCTGAGTTGGCAGTTTCTTGTAAAGGTTACATTCCGATTACGAAAATAGCCCAACCGCCTAGTAGTGTGGATGTGCATGTGCTTTACAAATATTGACAGTTAAGTGCCACAGCATAATATGTCACATTCATTGCAAATACATTCTGATCATGATTTTACACACAGTATTTTGATTGTTATATTTAATTATCTTGTTTTACTTGGAACTGCTGTGATGCCAAAATTAAAGAATTTCAATTTATCTTCAAATCCTGGTTCTTTGGAGAAAACGAAAACATATACGATATCGATATCAAATAAAATATTGATGTTTTAGTATCTCAGAGTGCTTCTAAGTGCAGTGGGGGAAAATCTTGCTGCCAGGCAATGGGCAGGACATTCGAGTATATTGGAGTATATTGGGTTATTTGCAAGCTATGGCATCACACTATCCTGTAAAGTCTCCAGACAGGACTCTTCCATTACAGTTCCTGCAAGAAAGCATTACCGAATCAAATCACCCTCAAAGTCTCTGAATTCTGCTTGCATTGCTTTAAGGATTTTATCCAATAGTTGTAGTGAAGAATATGTTAGAATAGCATATTTTGGAATTTTCCATTCAATCATCTATTACGGTACTGGTCTCTGGGGCTGCTACAAATCAAATCTTGATGTTATTTTTCTAATACACAAACGAGCTATCAGAATAATATCGAGACATAACAGGTTAGATCATTGCAGACCATTATTTAAGAGAATAAGGATACTCCCAGTACTAAGCATATACATCATGCAATGCATTCTACATGTGAAAAAAAAAAACGGCAGTTTACAGAATAGAAGCATATAAATGCATATTCCTGTGGTTTTCGTCTAAATAGTTTGTTTTTCTTCGCATTCCCCACCCCCCACCCCACCCCCCCGAATACGGGTCCTGACCATCCTTAAGGTTCGAAAAAAGAAATAATTATTATTGAAAAGCTTATCTGGTGCGAATAATAGAACCGCAGGTTTTTAACCTTTAGTGAGGTCATTCACACACCCTAACTGGCCTCTGCCGGATTAGAGTGCGACTCGTCAGATAAGCTCTGGAAGTCCCAAGAATCCTTTCACTTTGAAATGTATGGTATTTTAGTGGTGTGCCTATTTTGGGAATCAGAATTGTTTAGGTGGCTTTTCCCATGAAGTGGTGGAAGATCCAACCTGGTCAAGTGAAGTTTCTGCATTCTACTCTCAGTTCTCAGTTCGTAATCGTATCTGTATGAACCTTATTATTATTTATAAATTTCATTTTCCATATTGACAGATTCAAAGTATAGATAAGAAATGTGTTTTTCCACCAATCAATACACAATTTATTTTAATAGATTAAACTAGTACCGGTTTCGGCTCTTTAACGGCCATCATCAGCTAGTACATAATTTGTTTTAGCCATTAGACAATTCACAAGTTGTTATTATATTAGAACACAACAAGCCTTCAAACACATCGGCACAAGACTTCCACAACAACTATAACTACAACAACAAACGTAGATGAGAGAGGTGTTGCCACCAACTACTTCTAAATACAAGCTCGAGACCTGCTGTTTGCTATATTGAAACTTGCCATAGTATATCACAAGTTGGGATATATAACACAACAAAATTTCTTCATGACAAAGGCCCATATCAATATGATGTACACCAGTTTCAGAATGTTCTCGAAGATTACCTTACGCAGCTAAAATCAACATAACTTAGAAACAAAAGGAACTGCACAGAGGACAGAAGAATGGAATCTATGTAGCATGAATTAAAAATTTTAACAAGTGTCTACCTATACGTACCATTTTAATGTGTTGAAACTTTTTAAGTGTTATATATTGTGGCCTGTGTGTTTTAATATGTTTTACATACTCATGTTCTAATTTGTAACTTTTTACCATGACTACTGATATTTTAATGATATGCTATTGTATACATTTCCATCCCCCATTAGACATCCAGATGCCTAATACAATAAAAACTTGTGAATTGTCTAATGGCTAAAACAAATTATGTACTAGCCGATGATGGCCGTTAAAGAGCCGAAACCGGTACTAGTTTAATCTATTAAAATAAATTGTGTATTGATTGGTGGAAAAACACATTTCTTATCTATACTTTGAATCTGTCAATACGGAAAATGAAATTTATAAATAATAAAAATTTATAAATAATAATCCGTATGAACCTATCGAGTTCTTGTGATTTCTAAGTACGCGATGTCTAAAGTAAAGGAATCTCTTAGTGCTTTACTCCGACGATGTGCCAAGGAAGACCCTGACTCGTTTTCTACTGTATGTAGGATGCTAAATGGTTTTTGTCACCTATTAAATACATATAAATTTTTACATTTAGGAATTTATCATTAATTCCCAATAATAAATAATAAATAATTAATAACTAACTAATAACTAATAATAAACAATTAATAATTAATTCCTAAATGTAAAAATTTATATGTATTGAATAGGTGACAAAATAAACCATTTAGCATCCTACATTCAGTATCTTCAATACAGATTTCAATGATTTTTATCACTTGCATCATTTTCTACTGACGGGAAAATTCTTTTCTTCAAAATGTGCGAAAAAGAGGAACCGGCAAGTTCTGACTGACATTTTCACATCTACGTTCTTAAAGATATTACTGGTCAAACAGTTGAAATTTCAAGTAAGCCGTACGTGTAGCATACCGTGCCTACCTACTAGGTAAGTAGAGAGAAGTCTAAGAATTCAGAGTATAGACATGTTAGATCCTCAGATTTTACATTTCCGAGGTAGAAATTGACATTTGGATTTGCTGGTTTTTCACGGGATCGTTGAGAGGATGTTCGTATTTCTACTGCAATATTTGAAAATAATTTCATAGTCCACAATGCTTTATTTTTGTTCATTCAATGTATTTTTCTTCACTTACACGTACCTACCTATTTATTTTCAGATCAAGATTTCGAAGGGTTTTCAATTTTCCCAACATAAAGCCATAAGTGGGCACTGAGCAAAAGTCAAAGAATTTAAAAAAAGGAAATCGAAGAAACAAGCACTGATAAAATCTTTGTTCAATCAGCAACAGCACTCAGACGAGTTCTCTTCTAGAGTTTGTAGAGCGTTCTTAAGCGCCAACATACCCTCTACAAGGTCGAACATGCTGAGATTAGAGCTCTCTTCAAGGACTTTCCAGGAAGAGAGTTGCTTCACGAGTCCATCCTACGTAAAAATTAGGTTTCTTCAGAATATGAAAAGGTACGAATTCGTGCACGATTGCCGTAATCCGCATTCTCGTTTAAACAATTTAGAAGTAATTTTAACATGGATCTGGCTTTGTCGTAATGAAGGTAATCTCTCGATAATACTTTCAATTCACGAAGAATATTCATTCAGGTACTTTTTTCACCAGGTTCTACACGCAATCAGGGACAACATCGGGAGCCACCCAATTTGATTATCTATTGACGAGACCACAGACAGTTGTGGAAGATACATGGCCAATGTTATTGTTGGAAAATTCAGTCCCAGTGAACCGGGGAAGGGCCACCTAATTCTGTGCAGCGAGCTAGATGTGACAAACCATGGAACCATTGGCGAACAGTGCAACCAGCTCTGCGTAAGTATATTATTGTTAATTTATTTTTCGAGCGTTTTGCTAAAGAAGAATCAGTGCAGTCTGGCTATAATTTCAATGCATTCTACGTATGCTCAGTGAAGACTCCGATAGTTCTGATAGTTAAATATCTCTTACAGTCGTACGATATGTCAGAATCCCATTAACTGAACGGTTCACCCTTCATTTTATGCATTCCCGTTTCAGGCTTGCTGTGGCCAACCTTTTCAGATTAGGAGGTAAACAAAGTACTCGCATTGGTGACTGACGCTGCTCCCTACATGATTAAGGCTGGGAAGAACCTCAAGCTTCTCTACCCGAAGATGTTACTTGTCTTGCCCATGCAATGCACAGAGTTGTTGTAACCGTCCAGGCTTCTCCAGCCCTACTAATTTAATATAATATCATTTTACACGATATCATTTGATATCAAGTTTATCCGCCATCGGCAATTATTTGTAATAACATATTTATTCAACGTCAATCATTTGTAAACAAGGCATTTTGGAATCATATTGTATATATGATAACATCGTTTTATTATTTAAATTATTATATTATGTAGGATAAGAATTCATTATGTTGTAAATACGGTCAATATGTTGAGACATATTTGTTTTCATTTCATCTCATATTTGTGTAAACGGAGGGTTATTCTTGAAGCTTGGGATTTTGCATGAGTCATGGGTTTATTTTATGACCAAGGCTAGTAAACAGCGACCCGCGCTCGAGGCTTGCAAGCTGGTCAGCTATATCATCGCCACGCCTTCTGGACTTGTCGAGGAAGAAGAGAAGGGGAGTTGATGCTTCGATCTATTGAATCAGATACTTCGTTGTATATGAGTTTTAAGACTGAACTGTTACCAAGAGTGGGGGTGAGCCCGGATATATACTGATTCTCAACACGAGAACGGGACCTTACAACCTTACAACCTAACTACGGATACTCCATCACTACTACTTCTACTGTGAACATCTACTTTGAACGACGTGATTTGATATTTGAAACAGTGTGTGGTCGCTCCGCGACAGAGTTATTTTTGTACAATGTGTTATCACTTCGATACAGTACTTAGTTGCGGTAATGTTATCGGATTTGCGTGAAACGAAACAAGCTTACGGCTTGTGTTATTTTCAGTAAATCTTCTGGACGAAGAACTATGTTTAGTTCAAGTCTACGGAATTTTGGTACAAGTCTGTACCGTATAAATAGTATAGCTCAGTTGGATTGAGATTTCTACTAATATGGAAAAATTCATATCTCTGAATTTTCTCCTCATACGATCAACGCTGATCAGTTTTTACAAGTATAGGGCCAATGTCTAATTTAAAGACTAGGCATGTAGGGAGTGCTAGTCCAGATAGCCCGTACCATATCAGAGAAGGAAGGAAGGATGTCCATGGAGCAAAGTCTACATCGAGAAGAAGAGAACGAGTAACCACGGAAACCAGATGACTTCAACGGAAGCTGCAATTGGTGAGCTTCAATTAGATAAAGCAAGCAATAGTAAATTCAGTAAATTTTAAATTCCTCCACGCTTTAAGGAAACTTTTCCGATTCATCTCATTTTTTTTTTGTATAATAAATTCATTTGTATTGTATATTGCGTTAATTTTCTTTCTTAAGCGATACTTAATGGTTAATTATTTAAAATCCTACCCCTGTGATTTAAGTATAAGTCTCTATGCTAGTAAATATAAATTTTGGTTTACAGTTTTAACTGTAACCATGGCGCCCAAACATTACATAGAGAAATGGGGAACCATGGAATGTTTATTGTTTCTATTTGCGTGGCAATTTGCGGGCAAGCCACAAATAGTTTATTTAATATTCATGTGTCCCAAGATAATAACTTTCATCTCCCCAAGTGTTGTCTTTACGAGAGGGAACAGTTACATTGTTGAGGAGCTGTGCAAAAAATCATCCAGCGTCATTTCTTCTGTCAAGAAAATTTTCGTCAAGGCTCCTTCTCGCGTCCATGCCTTCAAGACGATACATTCAGAGCTCCCTTTACCTCCCGAGCCAATATTGACGCGATGGGGAACTTGGATCTTGGTTGCCTTGTATTACGCTGAAAATCATAGGGCAACTGAAGAGGTAAGACTATTTGAAATGTTTAAAATCTTCTCATTTTCGAGGTTTTCTCTATCATTCTTTTCATACCTTTTTTGTTTACTCCATCAAACGGCGCCTAATTTTGTAATTTTCTCACTTATTCTCTTCGGCTAATGTTTTTCAATTACATTTTTTCCAGGTGACCAATACGTTTGATGAGGCGGACAGCAAGTATATCACGAAAGCTAAGGCTGCTTTTAAGATGAAGGGCTTGATGCCATCCTTGACTTTCATAAAAGCCTACATGAGCGTCATTCCTGAGGCCAATCTAAAGTTGGAATGGCGAGGGATGGAGTTGGTTGAAGTGCTCGCTACAATACAAGGAGTCATCCAAGATGCCGACTCGTGGCCTGGAGAGACTGGGAAAACCATGAAACAAAAGTTGGAGTTCGTGCTGGCTCAAAATCGCGGTTGGAGTGCAGGGTTGGACTTGGAGAGGATGCTACGTGGCGAGTTTGCACCGTCAAAGGATTTTACGAACTACTCTGCACAAGAAGCAGCATCATTCAAGTATTTACCTCTCATGTCAGTTGACGTCCAAAGATCTTTCTCATCATTGAAACTTTTATTGACTGATTTAAGAAAATCATTCAAAACTGAAAACCTAGGAAAAATTCTTGTTGTACAGACCAATGCAGGTCTACTTCATTCACTCACCTAATTGTGAACATTTTGTAAATGAACTTTTAAACTGTAACTTTTATAAGAAAACTTCTCATATATTTACTTGAAACTTGAATGTGAGTATATCACAGCGTATCATACATACAATTAGAAAATAAAGCTCGAATATAAAGATATGTTATTGGTTTTTTCGTTTCACTTTCCTTTCTATAGTTTTTAACGGTGTTTTTTAAACATATTTAACCGCTTATAATGGGTTTTTCGAGCATATCTGTGGAGCATATGATGGGTTTTCTGAGCATATCTATCGAGCACATAACACATGGTTTTCAAGCAAATCTGGAGATTTTATCGAGCATATCGATCCGAGCCCTAACAATCACTATTACCAGGCACGAACAAGAAATAATATTTTTCTTGAGCACAAGAGTAAAACTATTGCCTTGAGACATGTAGACTCTGTTGGAATCAGATTATATACTAAGCTTCCAAATAAGATTAAAGATATTAGTCCCTTCAGTTCATTTACCACAGGTTTGAAAAATCTTCTGCTGAGTAGCTGCTTCTACAGTACAGAAGAATACCTGATGAAGTGCTGGTAATGATGCTATTACTTATTAACTTGTTAAACGTTCTTAATATCTAGTAACGGGCGCCAGGAAATGATCTCCGCAGTGCCTTCAAGACGCTGCGTAAGGTAGCTACAGCAGTTTAGTTGGCAGCACGGTGTCATATCTGTCACCCTCACTCGCCGACAGGCCAACGTCAACAGGGTAGCAGTACAGGGAAGGCCACATATGTGAGTTGTGGGCTGTCGAGATTGTCACTGTGTATTGCAGTAAGCCAGCGTTCAGATAGATTATTGGAATAGTGCAACAGGATACATGAGGTAATGTTTACTAGTGAAGAGAGAGGTTTTTTTTTGGTGGAATACGCTTTTCACAAAGGCGATTGGTTTACACAAAATGTAAAACTAAACTTTCAGGCGTGGTTTCCTAATTCAAAATGTCCAAACCGGGATACAATTTGGGATTTGACAAGTAAATTTTGTGTGACCAGCTCAGTTCAGGATGTACCAGGAGCAGCCAGTCCTACGCTTTTAACAGATGAAAAACTTGATGAAATTTCCGATATATTGCTGTGAAAGTCTTCGACAATAAGTGTACACGTGTTGAAGTTTGTCTTCGAACACAAGGACAACACTTTGAGCATCCGTAATGAATTGCTGTGGTGAGTACAAAGTTTATTGATTGTTGTTTGTTGCAACCGTGCTGCCAACTTCACTGCTTATGCTGCCATGTGCAGCAGCATGTAGGTGCTGCGGAGAACTTTTTTTTTTTGTATTGTAAATATTGATTATTAATATTATTTTCAAAAATTAGGATGTGCTGTCCTAACAATGAGGTATTTGGTGTTCTTGTTTTGTTTTATTCCTGGGGAAAGGTGTTAAACAGGGTTGCTGCTTATCACCAACTTAGTTTAATATTTACTTGGAGGAAATTATTTGTGAAAGCTTGGATAGTAAAAGAGGTGTCAACGTTGGAGGTAAGAGAATTGAATGTATAAGATTTGCTGATGATATGGCAGTAATAGCTGAAAATGTGAAGGAATGCTGAGAGAATTAAACAAAAAGTGTGAAGAGTATGGAATGAGCATAAACAAAAAGAAAACCAAATTCATGATACTTGGACGTAAAGGTGAAAAAGCGACAGTCAAGGTAGGGGGAGAAATTATTGAACAGGTGAATGAGTTTAAGTATCTTGGAAGTATTGTGACGGAAGACCTTCACTCTACAACAGACATAAAAGCTCGAATTGCTTTAGCCAAGGAAAGCTTCAACAAGAAGAAAAAACTGTTTTGTGGCCCACTAGAGAAAGATCTGAGGAAGAGACTTGCAAGGTGTTACATATGGAGTATAGCTTAATATGGCGCTGAAACATGGACATTAAGGAAGGAAGAACACAGAAGAATAGAGGCTTTTGAGTTGTGGATGTGGTGAAGAATTGCTAGCTAGTTGTTTTACGTCGCACCGACACAGATAGGTCAAACGGCGACGATGGGACAGGAAAGGGCTAGGAGTGGGAAGGAGGCGGCCGTGGCCTTAATTAAGGTACAGCCCCATCACTTGCCTGGTGTGAAAATGGGAAACCACGGAAAACCATTTTCAGGGCTGCCGACAGTGGGGTTCGAACCCACTATCTCCCGAATACTGGCCGCACTTAAGCGACTGCAGCTATCGAGCTCGGTACGGGTGAAGAATTGAAAGTGTAAAGTGGTAAGATAAAATATTGAATGAGGAAGTTATGAAGAGAGTGGGAGAAGTGAGGAGCATGCTGACCGTAATCCAAAATAGGAAGAAAAATTGGATAGGGCATAATCTAAGACACAACACTTTACTATGAGTAGCAATTGAAGGGATGATAAAAGGAAAATGAGGAAGAGGAAGGAGACGATATCAGTTATTAGACAGCATTAGAAAAAGAAAGGAAGATTATGCAGAAGTGAAAAGGACATAAGATCGAGAGATATGGAGGTCACAGCCATGATTGGACCTGCCGGATGGCAGAACAACCTATGATGATGATGATTATTCTTTTTCAACATGTTCATTCATCATCATGTCCAGCTCCATGGCTAAATGGTTAGCGTGCTGGCCTTTGGTCACAGGAGTCCTGGGTTCGATTCCCGGCAGGGTCGGGAATTTTAACCATCATTGGTTAATTTCGCTGACATGGGGGCTGGGTGTATGTGTCGTCCTCCATCATTTCATCCTCATCACGACGCGCAGGTCACCTACGAGCATCAAATCAAAAGACCAGCATCTGGTGAGCCGAACTAGTCCTCAGACACTGCCGGCACTAAAAGCCGTACGCCATCTCTCTCTCTCTCTCATCATCATCATCATCTTCTTTGCATTTTTCCCATTTATGTGGGGTCTGCTTTCTTGCAATGTTTCCTTCACTTCAGTCGATCCCTAGCGTCCCGAGGGGTGAGTTTGGTGAGCCGCATGTCATCTCACCCTATCCAGCCAGCGTGTTTGAGGTCATTATTGTGTATATATTATATTATTGTTAGTATTAAGAAATCACTCAACAATTCCTACACTGTTGGAATATTTCAAAATATATTATTGTACAGTCTACGGAAGCTAAATAAATGAATGAAAATCATCCCCACCCCAAACAAGGAGCCCAGGCACACACAGTTCTTTCTGGATAATCTCTTGTCGGTTTTTGACTGCCCAGTACATACAGTTATGTCTGTCCACACAGCCATTAATTTGAAGCATCCTTCATCTGTTCAAAGTACTGATTTAGCGAAAATTACATAAGTAGCACAGTGAATCAAAAACAATTCGCAAAATTCCAGTCATCTGTCACAATAATTTTCATATAGAACATGCAGTAATTGTGGGTGGACCATTTTGAAGTGTACAACTAGCAGAATACAATGCACACTTGTTCTCAGTATTTGCAGCTCATCTGACACATTCAGACAGCCATTTACATTCCATGCACTGGTAATTCATACAGCACATACAGTAGTATCGATATCCAGAATATCTTAAATATTAACTTGAATAGCAAAGTCACAAGAATTTCTTTCCCACATGAATAATTTTGTGAACAAATAAGGAATCTGTAATAATGACAGAAAATCTAAAGTTGTCATTTCTTTGGGCTTTTCACAACAGCTTGTGTAACAATTTTAATATTCCCTTCGGTCAGTGCAAGGTACGGCCTTCCCGACTGTGGAGCAAAAGCAAAGCTAGCCATGATTTCAACTTTCATACTCACTTTACGGAACTGTTGTCATGTTTGCAACAGACTTTCGGGAAAAACATTGGCCGTGCATTTATCAAATTTTAACCGCAATTGTAGCATCCAAATTCCCCCTTCTTTAGTAAATCTACGCATCATGTTGTATAGGAGGCAAGTGGCCGACTAGAAACAACAGTTGTTTTAGTTCTTTGGTGCATATAATTTTGGCTATGGTAGATTTAAGGAAC
The DNA here is from genome assembly GCF_040414725.1 of Anabrus simplex. Lineage (NCBI taxonomy): Eukaryota > Metazoa > Arthropoda > Insecta > Orthoptera > Tettigoniidae > Anabrus > Anabrus simplex. Next base: position 54,934,387 of record NC_090275.1, read on the forward strand.
ATGAACTGAAACAACAGTCACACCATGAAACTGGGTTGTCATGTTCAATCAGAAATGATGTGAATAAACATTCTGCATATATAACAAATGCCATTGCTGGCAGGACCTAGTGTTTACAGTGCACTATGTCTTCTGGTATAGGCTTACTTTCATAGATCTGTCTTTGTCTTATCCTTGGCTTTGACAATATGAAAGTGACTGAGGTATGAGTGATGCTAGTAATGCCATTCCTTATGCAGCCAGTCCCTGCTATGAATGGTGTGAAAATGTTGCTCACAGGGTCGGTTGGTGTATGCATTTCAGTGGGCTTGGCAGACTGATATGTAACAGCAACTCTGGCTCGGTGAGGAAAGCAATGGGAAACTACCTCACTCCTCATTTCCCTAGTATGCCTCTTCAGTGATGCCTAGGCCATCTATGACAGCTAATGGCAGAGCTGTTGAGGATCCCACCAGCGGAATCGCTGACGGACTGAACATACATACATACATACATACATACATACATACATACATACATACATACATACATACATACATACATAACAAAAGTAAAAGTATCTCACATTTAAAAAACAGCATTCGCTACAATGTTAATTTTAAGTAGCCCTGGTGGGTTTTTTAAAATACTCCATATCCCGCCTGCAGTCATTGAGACCTGCATAAACGATTGTGAAGTCACTAATGCATACAAAGCATGTGATATTCAGAAATCTCTGAAACGTGTGAACAAGGCCATTCTACACTATAACTGTATTTTTTAAATAACTTTTCACCTCTTATGAAAGAGACATAATCATAAATTAATAACAATCATCCACATTGTGATACACACATTATAAACAACAGTACAAGGAACATTAGACAATCATTAAACAAAGCACGTCATGAAAATGTCAATACTTTCCGTGCCCTGGAAACTGACACAACACATATTATTGATGTCCAGAATACCGGTATCAAAAATATTAACTTGAACAGTAGTCAAAGAACTTTCTCATATCCATAATTTCATATTTCATAATACAGGTAAGGAATCAATAATAATTACAGGAAATCAGAGTTGTCATTTAACTTTCAGCAGGTCCATATGTATTACGTGCACTCTGATGCAAAGATATTCTACACAGAAAGCACACTGCACCTCTCAGATTCAATTTCAGCTCTCTTAAAGGTGTTAGAATTCTAAGTATGTACACAAGGCAGAATAAATTACTTTAAAAGCAGTATTTAACAAGATGGTGAATCCTTTTTTTTTTGTAAATGTTTATGTTTGTGCCACTTACCTGTCTTCTTCTTCCCATCGACTGCTTCTTTCTTCCTTATCCCTTTCTCTGTCTCGATCTCGATCTCTGTCTCGTTCACGGTCGCGATCCCTGTCACGCTCTCTCTCTCGTTCACGTTCACGATCCCTGTCACGCTCTCGTTCACGATCTCTTTCTCTATCCCTTTCACGGTCACGATCACGTTCCCGGTCACGTATGGGCTCAATGTCTGGACGACCAGTGCGGTCTCTTTCCCAGCGATTCTCTCTTTTGCCAAAATCTGAATGAAAATAGAAACAAAGATCATCAATGACATCCTAAACCTCAAAAAATATAATAATGCAAAACAAATCTGTATCAACAAAGTTATAAAGCAATTAAAACTCTTGGATTATTGGGCAGGACTAGTTCTGGGAGCTGATAATGTTACGAATAATTCTGTATGCAGAAGTACTGTAGAATCTTAGAAAATGGAAAAATAAAAAAATATCAAGAAAAGTTCCAAGTATTAAACTTATTGCACTTGACCACACACCAAAACAGTTACTTGTAATCTCATACCTCTCAAAGAGAGCAGCATACGCCGTGTACATCCACTGTTTGAGAAGTACGAGCCTGGAGTTCAGCTCAGTTTAATAAGCAAGTGTCTACTGAACAGAGTACTTTTCAATGGTTTCTGTTAGTGCCAAACAATGTTGTGTCAACAATGTAACAATACAGCAGAAGCTGGAAATAGGGCGTAAACTTTAAGGAGGCAGCTGTATATATATGGCATGAATGAATGATCCAGGATATCCGGAAAAACAAAGGCAAAATAATTTTTGTGAGTAGCTTCGATTCATTCAAGGGTTTGTCAAAGTGGAAAACAATGAAAATGTCCACCTACCCAGAGCTGGTCAGAGCCATGTTGGAATGGTTTCAACAGAAACAAGCAGAAGGTACTCATGTACAGAAAAACCTCGTTAATTTGAAGTCGTTGGGATGCAAAAATCGGACTTCAAATTACGTGATTTCAAATTAACTGCCAACTCTTAATTCAGAAATGCTAACTTTTCCCGCATCAAAAAATATTCTAAGACCCATCCTGCATGCAATTAACCTTGGTTCACAGTTTAAACTCCTGAAATGCCATGAAAAAAAAAACCTATTTCTAAAATGTATCCAACAAGGTGCATTTACAGTATTCAAATTCACAATACAGTATTCACTTGGATAACTCACTAACAAACATAACCTCACGCAACGAGGGGGAAAAAAAAGCATGATTCAAAGATGAAGAGAAATCTATGCTGGCTCCCCTGAGCAAGTCCTTGATTCATTGGATTACTGAACTGAATGCATTTTAGACGTCCTGTACTTGCACGGAAAGTACCCGATGCCCTTAAAACATCGTGGTTTATCAAACTTTCCTATTAAGTTAAAAAAAAATTCATTATTCGTCGGTATTGAACCAAGATTATTACAATTTATTAAAATTTGTATCCACCTTATTCAATACATTACAATGTTGTTAAGATGAAATTACAACATATATTTTATCAGAACTAGTTTCAACGCCTTATTTTGTGTCATCAGCTGATATACATTTTAGGAAACATTGGCAAACACATAAGTTTATCTACGTCACATAAAACAAATTTTAAAAAACATATTGATAATCTAAAAAGAATCTAAGATCCTACAGTCAGCTAAGTGAACTTGAAATACAAGATTTCATGAAATTGGTTAAGTTACTTGTAAACAATAATTACTTCATCTTTGACAAGGTCATTTATAAACAGGATGGATTGGCAATGGGATCACCGGCCTCTGGAATCTTGGTGGAGATTTATCTGGATTCTTTGTAAACATACATGATGGAGAACGAAAAAGTTTTTGACAATATTCTGTTTTGGTCTACATTTGTGGACGATACAATAGTAATTTTGGACGAACGTGTTAGAGACGCAAAGGCTACTCTAGAGGTACAACATTGACCAACAGATTAAGTTTACGTTCGAGTCAGAAAGTAATAAATCAATTAATTTTCTTGACATAAAAATCAACAGATCGGGTTCTTCTTTTGCATATAGTATTTTTAGAAAGCCCACACAAACGGCAGTCACTATTAGACAGGACTCAGAACACCCACAGAGTCAAAAAAGATCACATACAATAGTTTAGTAGAACGGGCTTTTAAGATCCCTATGACAAAAGCTAATTTGAATAAAAAACTCAATATAATACGTTCAATAGCTAAGATAATGGTGTTAGTGACTGCTTTATCGAACGTATTTTTAACAAGTTCAGATACCGCTTACAAACCACTTTGGTCAAGGACAAACCCAATCATAAGGCATTCGCAACTTTTACTTATAATAAAGATATATATAGGTTTACTAATGTTTTCAAGAAACATAATGTGAAGGTTTCATTTCGTACTGATAATAATAATACAGTTGTATTGCACAATTCAACTTCAGTTAATAGATCAAACCCATATACCAAATCGGGAGTATATAGATTTAAATGTAACGACTGTGGGTGCACACATCTAGGTCAAACAGGACGAAGTATTAAAATTAGATACACGGAACATACCAATGGAATAAAATATAACAGATTTTCCACGGTAGGCCAGCATGTACATGATCTAAAACATAAATTCGAATCTATAGAACATGGCATTGAGATTCTGGAGAACTTAGGAAAAGGAGGTTTGCTGGATGTTACAGAGGGCTGCTATATACACCTGGATCAGTATTTTAATCCAAACCTTAATTTAAATGAAATTTCCGAAAAATCAAATATTCTTTTTGATTTCCTTATTGAGTATTTAAAAAATGTACACATCCCGGACAATAAGACGGTGTTTCATATTATGCGCAATAGCTTTACCTGTTGCCTTTTACGATCACGCCCTCCGGAGCTCCAACAGGTTGCCGCCCCTCAGTTACTCCTCCCTCTTTCCTCTAGTTCCCCTCTTCGGCCCAAACCAACCTTGGACACTTGACTGCTAACACAACACGGCTTGCTAAGCTACTCGGTGCTTCGCAAGGACAACGGTCTTTTGAGGTGAGTCACATAAATGTTTGCGTTATAAGACGTAAATTTCATATTCCTGCCTTTTCAGTTAAGCGATAGTTTACTAGATTCCTATTATTTCAGGTCCACATTGAACTGGGAATGAGATAATTGTTAACATCTTAAAGCACCGACTGCTCGTTTCCACCTCACTATGATTGCTCCATTACAACGGCTGAAGATTTTATTGAATTATTTTAATACGATTCTACATCACGATTTAAGGACTGTTAAAACTGAGCTAATGTTTCTTTAAGAAGATTGTGTTTTCAGTGGTTGTTCTTGTTAAACCCACGTTAATTTATGAGGAAGCAAATCAACTTACATCGGACCTCATCAACTTAAAGTTTAATACTCGCAAGTCTCAGATAATATGGACTTTGAAACAATATAATTGTAACACGGTTTTCAGATCATCAATATGTTTTTTTAAATTTGTTTTATGTGACGTAGATAAACTTATGTGTTTGCCAATGTTTCCTAAAATGTATGGACAGTTAAGTGAGCCAGCCTGCATATACTATCAGGCGCGGAGTCACAACTCAATTTAATAAATATGAAGTAACAAAATGGTGTAGAAGTCGAAGACGAGTTGCTTGATTGAAGCAACTTGCTAGCTCCTAAAGATCAGCGCAACATACTTAATGTCCGACACTGTGCTTTCAAATGCCGACGAAACTCGGTGAATAGCTTAATGATCAAGCCTGTAATTGTTTTGGTTGCGAAAATATATATAATATAATTTAATATAATTTAATATAATTGAAGTATGTAACTAGGATCTACAAGATCACACTTCAACACAATTTTGGGACTTCATATTTATTAAATTGTGTTGTGACTCCGCGCCTGACAGTATATGAAGGCTGGCTCACTTAACTGTTCACCTCTTCTCGTAAACATTTTGAGACACAGTGACAAACACTGCGTGTGTTGTGCTACTCTTCAGAAGATTGTACCTTACTTCATATAAGTGACTGACCTACTTTTTCTAGATTTTACGATTTAAAATCGTGCAGTGCTAATCCCCATTATCTTATATTGCTTCTTCAACTGTTTTTGTGAATGACTCATCATATAATTTCTTGTTTTCCTATGCATTGTTTTTGTATTTTTATTCGGCTGATGATGACCCAGATTGGTGGTCGAAACTGGTACCGCTTCTACTTATAATTAAATAAAAATGTAACACTACATTTCTTAATTACTTGTATTGAATAGGTTGATCATGTTACATCAACAAAATCTGCTAAACAACTGCGAGATGCACTCGGAACAAACGAATTTGAAGTTTGGTGCGCATATCCACAGAAAGGAAGAGGTGTTGAGTTATTGACCAAGTTACTTCCACTAATTCTTGCGATAGCATAAGGGAAGCGGAATCGTAACAAAAACTCACTTTTCTTATCTCCGAAAGTTCAAACCCACTAAAATATACACAGTAAACCCTCATTAAGACATTTCTGCAGGCGACAACAAAAATGAACGTGTTAAGCGAGAAAATGTACTACTGAATATGTGAATAAAAACTATCCAACAGAGATTTGGAAACACCAGGTAAGATTTTTTCCGACATGAAGGAAAGAATGAGTTAGCTGGAAAATTTATAATGTCCAATAACAAACCATTATATTGGTATTATAAATTTACTCATTCAGGACAAATATTTTAAGTTCCCTATGGGAATCAATATCTATATCATGAAGGCATTTTACGGGGTGTATTCGCGGGTAGGGTGAAAACTATATCTACCATTTCACAAGATGAGAGGAAAGTATTAAAACGTGCAAAAAACGTGAGAGAACAAATATGAAAACCTTTTTTGCTGGGGCTTATAAAATAACAAGTGCAATGAAAGGTGTGAAAAATACCCAACAACAAATATGAAAACATATGCAAGGCGGCCAATAAAAATATCCAAGTATTATTGCAGATCACAATCTTTCTAAAACAAATGTTAGTAGAAGCCTTTCATTTTGGAGCAATGAGTTATAAAACACAATTTTCTGGTTACACTCTTAGACAATGAATTGGAGATTATACTCGTTCATGTATTACTGTGACAGAATGACCTTCGCCGCCATTTCGAAAACTTTGACCAAGTCAATTCAATCGGGTCGAAAATCGAAGGTGCGAGTTTAACATCTGCGACCCCTGCGCACTTAAAGATGCAGATGGCAGACCAGTTTCTGAAAGATTTTAATGTTTTCTTCATTTGAAAGGAATTTCACTTTTTCTGTATCCATACCTAGGCTATCACAAGACAAATGTCCAACTCGTTGGCTGAATGGTCAGAGTACTGGCCTTTGGTTCTGAGGGTCCTGGGTTTGATTCCCGGCCGGGTCGGGGATGTTAACCTTCATAGGTTAATTCCAGTGGCTCGGGGGCTGGGTGTTTGTGCTGTTCCCAACATCCCTGCAACTCACACACCACACACAACACTATCCTCCACCACAATAACACGCAGTTACCTACACGTGGCAGATGCTGCCCACCCTCGTCGGAGGGTCTGCCTTACAAGGGCTGCACTCGGCTAGAAATAGCCACATGAAATTAAAATTAACAAGACAAATATGCACCATGCTAGTCAATTTCACATTATTATGTTCTAATCCAAACATAGGATACCATATCACGCGAAAAAAAACTTCACTGTACCACTCAACACAAAATAAATTTCTAACTTCTGAATGGAATACAAGCACAAATAAGCTCACATTTTCCATAATCACGCAACTGTGGTGAAGGCTCTTCCCCGAGTTGTAAATCACGCTTCTTTCACGTGGGATGACAAACAACATTATCAGGGCTAGGAAAAATGCAATCGTACTCTTAGTAAGCGGTAATAGCGAAAATTCATGATGCAATAGGTGTGTTTGTATGTTCCTAATCCAGATATAGGTTACCGTATCACACGACAAACATTCGCTACACCTCACTGTACCACTCAACACAAAATCAATGGGTGGTATGAATAAAACGTGAGTACTTATTCAAATTATATACTCATGAGCATGAGCATTTAGTAGGAGTATATTCTCAGCCCAAATAGTATGTACTCTGTTTCGTAAGAATAAAAAGATTCTCCTCTGATGGAGTAGATACTTAAGCGCACTGCTATGTGGATCGTTTGAAACTGAGTAGATACTCATGCTGTGTACGATCGCCAACTGTTATCTTGTTTGGTTCCAATCGCAACATAACCTCAACTGGATCCGGTTTAGTTTGTAGTTTGCACTGATTGTTCGTTCGTCAAGTTCGTCGATATGGAAAGTATTCATCCGATAACATTTGCGAATATATTGCGGGAAAATGCGGTACTTTTTAGTAAGTCCCTACTGCCGGCGGTTCGGAAAGAAAAATCTGAATCGTTGGAGGCAATTCAAACGAAATTGATAGCCATGTGTGGCAAGAAAGTTGAGATCAGCACCATTACGAAAAGGATAAACAATATGAAAATGAGGGTGAAACAAAAGTGCGACGTAAACCAAACTGGGAATAAAAGGACAGTGCTGAAGGACTGGGAGAATATTATCCACGAGCTGTTGGATGGGGATACTAATCCAACATTGACACGAATTCCAGGTATGTTCCTAAAGTATATTCACGATTATTTTTTTGAACAGGTTTATAGAGGTTGTAGAAAGTACAGTATTTTGTGTGCCAACACTACAAACTTTAAGGTTAAGATATTTCTATTTATTGCTTTATAAGAACCAAATAGCACCTAGGCCTTTGGTTCAGAGTACCTGGGTTTGAATCCTGGGCCTGGGATTTTAGCTCCGTTTAATTCAATTGTCTGCAGAAAATTGAATTAGTGAATTAGTGCTTCATAGGAGCAACTGTGGTTGGAGTAGGGCTTCCTGAAGTTCAGCCACAACTCATTCCTCCACCTGCCGTGGAATTTGTAGTATTGGAAGAGGGAGAAGGAGGGAGTCCTGTAGAAATCGTCAACTCTCCAAATGTAGCCACCCCTAAACGAAAAAGAAGTGTTTTGGACGACTACGAAAATGACGAAACCAGAACTCTAAATAATACAGACCTGCAGCGCTTGGTGCTGTTAAAGCAGATAGGAGTGTTGGAACTCACAGAAAAAAAGTTAAAATTAGAGATGAAAGAATGATAGTCGAGTATATATATTTTTTAAAATAAATTGTTTTGCATACATTTTTGATTCTTTTTAGTGAACACTAAACAGTGTGACACTGGTACTTGCTGCAACTCAAACACCTTGATATATTATCTCTGGCAATTAATTTCGCCTAGCTTCACCCCTGATATTGGCAGCAGCTGCCATGTCATCCTCATTTCCATCTTCTAACCTTATATTGCCACCTAATGGTTGTAGTTCAGGGTCCTCATCCTGTAAGTACTTGGCAATATTGCGCTACACACAGCAACAAATTATTAGTTTTGGCACTTTATTTAAAGACAGGCGTACTTTGTGCTGAAGAATTGGGAAACGTTGTTTTAGTTGCCCAAATCATTCGATCACAACTCTTTGTTTGGTAATGCACCTGTTATAAGCAATTTCTTGAGGAGTTTGTGGATTTCTGAACGGTGTCATAAGCCAGGGTGCAATACCGTATCAACTATCCACTAACAGTAACGCATTTACCCTATTCTGACTTACTGTTGTCTGGACAGCTGGATTTCTCCAAACTCGAAAAATCATGCACAGATCCAGGCCATGATGCATCGACACTGGTAAAAACTTTCTTGGCATTGCACGTTGCTTGTACAGTAATACCCGCATAACCTTTCCTGTTTATATATTCATCACCATAATGTGTAAGCTTATTAATTCCAACATGAGTGCAGTCAAGAGCACCTACCGCTGCTGGAAAGTAGTACTTTTCCTGCCACTCCTGTTTCGCAACTTCAAATTCCATATCTGTTTCAGGAAATTTTATCCACACTGCAGCTTTAGCCATGATGCGGTTCATAACCTCAACAAGATTTTTAGACACAGTTGTTTGATGGATTCCAAGATCTTCTCCTATGCCACACTGGAATCCTGGGTCACCTACCAATCTTAAAAATGCTTTTAATTTTACTATGTTTTTAACAGCACCAGCTCTTGTTTCCAGTTTCTCCGGTCCAAAGAAGTATAGGTTTAACCAGTCCACATTAACTTTTGAAAAACAATTTAGACTTTTAAAATTATTAGAGTCCACATGTTCACTTTTCTCCTTGTAAATTTTTCCACGAGGCACCACATTATTAATAAACTCAGCCATGTTATTTCTCCTCAGAAGCTAAAAATTGGTATATACTCAAGCTTGAGACAACTATCAGCCATACTCAAAGTGAGTATATACTCATCAATCTGAGAAGGTACTCCCTTTTATTCATAGCACATACGAGAAACTACTCTCAGACTCTTAGGAAGGTGAGTATATACTACACCATAACATGAGTATATACTCAGCTAGTGAGTACATTCTCAAGAACTTTATTCTTATGAAGTGGAGTATATACTCAGAAAAAATGAGTACATACTATATTCTCATTTTTATTCATACCACCCAATTTCTAACTTCTGAGTAGAATGCAAAATACAAGCACAAATAGACTAGCTGTGTTATTCAGCAATCTTGCTGCTAACTGGCAAGCAAAACTGAACATTCCTGCTTGTATATGTTAAAAAAATTTATTCACAGCATTATCATGTAGTTAATGTTGCTCGAGGTTTGACATAGCTTCAGTGCACTGAATGAGGTAGAAGTTAAGCTTTGGCCTCGGAAATGGGAGAATAGGAGCAGCTTGCTCCCCAAACATGAACCTTATCCTGTAAAGTTCAGGAATTTAATGCCTTTTTCTATAATCACGCAACTGTGGCGACGGATCTTACCCAAGTTGGAAATCACATTTGCTTCACAAGGGATGACAAATAACATTTTCAGGGCTAGGAAAAATGTGATCGAACTAAGCGGTAATAGCAAATTTTCATGACGTGATAAGCGAGGTATTTTTATATAGATTTAATAAGATGAGAATTGGGACTTCGATTTTACGACGTGCTAAACGGGAAAGCGTGTTAGTGAGGAACGCACTAACGAGATTTCACTGTATATCTTTTTCTCTCCAGACCTTGTCACTTGAATTTTATCAGACTGAAAGCTTCAGTATTCTCCTGTTGATGAATTAAGAAATGATAAGGTCCTATTCTCCCATTTCCGAGGCCAAAGCTTAATTCTACCTCATTCAGTGCACTGAAGCTATGTCAAACCTCAAGCAACATTAACTACATGATAATGCTGTTAATAAATATTTTTAACATATACAAGATTTGATTAAGATGCTGATTCCCATTGGGAACCTGAAATATTTGTTCCGAATGAGTAAATTTATAATACCAATATAGTTGGTCCATTATTGGACATTAAAAATTTTCCATCTAACTCATTCCTGGTTGCCAGCGTTTCGCCCCAGTGTACCAAGTTGGGTTCATCAGTTGCTAAATGGCACACCCACCGGAACTAATATTTCAGGTTCCCTATGGGAATCAACATCTTTATCATCCGATGGCCAGGCAGCCATCAATTTTTGAAAACGAGACAAAGTCTCTCATACTGCATTGAAACTGCCGGTGGCTCCAAGTAGCCTATGCAGTGGCCTCCGCGGTATGCACTAGCCATGCATCTTGGTGGGTGTGCCATTTACCAACTGATGAGCCCAACTTGGTACACTGGGGCAAAATGCTGGCAACCAGGAATGAGTTAGCTGGAAAATCTATAATGTCCAATAACGGACAAACTATATTGGTATTATACATATTTTCTAAGAAATGGTGGACACTATTATAGAAAAACAGCGTATATTGATTTTAGTGTGTTTTTTAAACATTCTAGAAAGGACATGGGTTCATCAATTTCAAATTATTGGAGAGTAATCATCCTGTATTTTAATTAGACAAAATAATTTTTGAGACGCTACAGCTGAAAAAGATTTAAATAAAAAATGAAACATTTACCAAAGGATGCATAAAATATTTTAAGTGTGTTCTTACTTGTAAAGTGTAAAGTGAAGTGTATTGATTGGGTGGATCATTAAACCAAATATTAATTCTTAAAACACACTTCAGTTGTAGACTACAAAAGCATTGCTGTAAAAATTGGTATACAAAATCCTTTTCTTAAAAAATGATCCCCAACCTGAAAAGCAGTAAAAATGATAAATTTCAGTAACAATGTTCGGATACACAAAATCAACATAGCGGCATTCAATTTGTCTAAATGGGTTTTGCTGTTATAACAAAATTAATGACCCGATACATTTTGGGACTTTTCCATGATTTTCCCAGGATCTGCAAACACCATGGAATCTTTCCCAGCCAGGATGCTCTTCTCCCAAAACAGCTCTACATCCCCCGTTTCCTCTTGTAGGATTAACTTCAGCATAAGTTGCTACAGATTCCTTCTCTGGTACATGCCCTCGTTATGCCAATTTTCTACACTGTCAGGTGTCAGATGTTCTCATCTAACATTGGCTAACATGGTCTATCATACACCATGTATACCTACCATTCCTTCACAAAATATGTGATATACTTCACGGGCAATCACACTATCAATATCAAACATAAGAGGTCATAATAATGCGACTCAGAAGTGTATTTGCTGCCATTTAATTTGTCTCAGTTAAGTCAAAGAGCTCTCGAATATTCATACAAAATGCCTCAAACTCACCTAACCACAATGACATCTGCAAAGGTGTAAGGGTAAGTACTCACTTCACAGGTACTGAAATCATGCATAAGTCTCTTATAAAATCACAGCCATTTAAATAACCGATACAGAGCTTCTTTCATGTGCACATTATTTCCCTTTTCTGTTCTTTAAGTAATTATTATTATTTGTTTGTCATGGATGGAAGTGTAATGAGGTGTAACAAAGCTTATGTTCACAGTTGTAATCAATACTATTCTGTAAGAAGAAAGCAATTCCTCGGACAAAATTATCTTTACAATGGTCTGTTTTCTGAACAACTTTGCTATATGAGAATGAAAGTTGGGTGGGCTCATAAGCCAAAAGTACTGGACATGAAGGTATCGAGAATGATTGCTGGTACAAACAGGTGAGAACAGTACCAAGACTGTATGCACAAGGAGATACAAGCTAATAAAGCTAGTAGAAAAGAGAGGACTATAGAGCTGCACAGTTAACTCGCAGAGACTTGAAAGACTGAATGCTAGTTGCTTTACGTCGCACCGACACAGATAGGTCTTATGGCGATGATGGGACAGGAAAGACCTAGGTTTGGGAAGGAAGCAGCTGTGGCCTTAATTAAGGTACAGCCCCAGCATTTGCCTGGTGTGAAAATGGGAAATCACAGAAAACCATCTTCAGGGCTGCCGAGAGTGGGGTTCGAACCCATTATCTCCCGGATGCGAGCTCACAGCTGCATGCTCCTAACCACACGGCCAACTCGCCCGGTGAAAGACTGAATGCTGAAAGGCATAACTCTACAATGGAGAAGATGGAAGCGGTGTTTTAGTGGTTTTATTTTGTAATTTTACACGTAGAAACCTTTTATGAGAAAAACACATGTAATTTTGGTTACCTCTATCACGTTCCCAGCTGCTGCCACGTCCCCAATCACGATCGCCACGGTGAAATCTGTCCTCCCTGTCTCGTTCCCGTGGAGGTCCACCGCCCGACCTAAAGCTAGGATCATCTCTTCTCCATCCATCTGGGGATAAAGAGCATATGTACAAATCATGATTTAAAAACGTTAATCAACCAGAATACTGTATGAGATTGATAATAATAATAATAATAATAATAATAATAATAATAATGAAGCGTGGCCTCCGGAAAGGTCTGGTTCAGGCCTTTCGAGTTATCAATACAGGGTGTTTCAATGGGGATTTCCACACTTCAATTCATTACAACTTCATTTCCATGATGATAGACATACCAAATGCACCGAAATGATGAAAAACGAATGGAGTTTTCAACAGTCTACATCTCTTCTCAGTAGACGGCACTGTTTTTGGCCTCTAGTAGCTTTTATTGCTCTCACTGTCAGTTACTGACATAGGCAGAACAGTGTCTTACACAGTCCAGTAGCATTGTGTTTATTGCGAGGAAATAGGGTACTGACTTACCGCATCCATTATACGACACGCAGGACTTACTATCTCTAAAATGGTGATTTTTTTTTTTTTACAAGTTGCTTCACGACACACCGACTCAGATAAGTCTTATGGTGACGATGGGTCAGAAAAGGGTTAGGAGTGGGAAGGGAGTGGCCGTAGCCTTAACTGAGGCACAGCGTCAGCATTAGCCTGGTGTGAAAATGGGAAAACATGGAAAACCGTCTTCAGGGTTGCCGACAGTGGAGTTCGAACCCACTATCTCCCGATATTGGATACTGGCCGCACTTACGCGACTGCAGCTCTCAAGCTCATTCCAAACATAGAAGAAACGGGTTCATTAGAGTGAGAAAGGTAAGCACACAGTATTAGCCCGCTTTTATAATCCCGCCATTTACAACCACATCAGGCTATTTGAGACAGGGAAAAAAAATCGAAGAAAAATGGTGTTGCAACTAACGTATAGTGCTTTGAGTAACCACGGCATGATGACCAAACCGGACAGCACACACTTCCTGACAACACATGGGTGAAACTAGCCGAGTATGAATATCAGGGGAAACTACGCAAACCGCATGACAACACTGACAAGCAGGTTGACCTACGTGACAAATTTATGCAAAATGCATTTCAATTTTGACAGGCAGGTTGCCTATACAACAAATTTATTTTTAAATATAGTATTAACAACAGAAAGAAAATTTAATGCATGTAGATAATTCTATAGCCATTCTAAGAAAGATTAAAATAATGTACAGTATTAAACAATATATGCTCCAATGTGGGCGTAAACTATGTACATAAATAAACAATACTTTAACTACGGTACCTACTGATGCCATTACTGTGGTTGGTGGATGAACACAATTACAAAGGCAGTGTAGTGTCAACAGTTAATTTACATTGGACCTTTATTTGAGGTAATTAATAGGGAGCGGATTTTTATGTAACTGCATTTGTTTTATTGCGTAAGTTTTAACGCGAGTTATAAAGTTCATTATTCCTATTGTGCATCCCCAAGTGTAAAACCTTAATCTTATTTTACATAAAAACACATATTTTCACATTTAAAAAATGTAAAGATATATTTTAAGAAAATCTATAATAAGCACATAAATCGGCAATATTTGTTAATCAATAAAATTTAAAATGCTTCTGTGTTATAAAATAATGCTCGCATTTTCATTTTACGATTACGATATTGTTTTAACAATGTATTTAACATAATGTATCTGAAGGTTTCGGCTATTTATAGACTTGCCTCCAGAAGTTCTAAAACTTGCTGGTCACATGGCTACGTCCTTACATTGACAGCGATTTGATTTGCTGCACAAGATGTTTCCTTGCACGATGCCATTCCAACTCGCTTTTATGAGTCAGCCCATTCGGGTTTTGTTTATAGAATATCAGCGAAAGGCAATCACGGAGAGATAAGGTGACGGGTAATAACGTTACGACATGGGAGACTGGGAAGAATATTGCCCCACCATTAGGTAGTGGGATTTCATCACTCCTAAGAGTGAGGTTAGTTGTTCAGGTCCATATATCATTCCCATGGTTGTGTGATTTTGTATGGATTTCTAAGAAATATTTCCTTCAGTGTCCGCTGCTATTCTTTTTATTGAAACAGTGATTCACCGTAAATACCTGCAAAATAATGCCAAAAGAGAAGTCAAGTACAAGGTCGTGTCTTCAAAAATATGTAGTGGAATTTAAAAGCATTTTCACTACCAATGGAAAAGTATTACACTGAAGAAAATGGAAATTACAACGCCCAGAAGGAGTGGTGCTACATTGCTGCAACTGAACATGCAGGACGAGTGTTCGGTTGTGATTCGATGATTACACTTTCAGGTCCCTCTGATCGCAAGTTTGGACAACAATCAATACAAGATGTGCCCACCACGAGCTGCAATACATTGATGAATTTGTCGAGGCATGGAGTCAATAAGGCCCTGGATCGCTTCCTGAGGAATTGTGGCCCATGCCTGCTGCACTGCATGGGTCAGTTGTTCCAGAGTTGCGGGTGGCTGAGGACAGTTGTCGACCAATCATGTCCTACACATACTCAATAGGACTGAGGTCCGGGGATCTGGTGGGCCATTCTAAGGTTGTGATGTCGTGGAGAGCTTCTCTGGAGATGTGTGCAGTGTGAACCCGGGCACTGTCCTGCTGAAACATACCATTAGCAATGTTCGCCATCATAGGGACAACCTCTGGATTGAGTACCCTATCAACGTACTGTCGAGCAGTCATAGTGCCCTCAACAAGCACTAATTGTGATTTAACAATAAAGCCAATAGCTCCCCAGACCATAATACTTGGTGTTGGCCCTGTGTGCCTCACGACAATAAAATCTGGGCGGCCCCTCTCCTCGGTACGGCGGCGCACACGATTCAGGCGATCACTGCGGGCAAGACAGAAGCGTGATTCATCACTAAAGACGACCCTATGCCATTTGTCGACCAACGTCGATCTTTCTCGACACCAGACCAGCCTTAGACATCGCTGTTGTGGGGTCAATGGAACACCTTCTGCAAGGACACGGGCTCATAAGCCAGCTGCACGCAGGCGATTACCAACTGTTTGTTGGTAACGTGGGGTGCCACAGCTGCTCAAATTTGTGCTGCTGTTGCATGGGGTTCCATCCGGGCCATACGAATGATGCGGCGATCCTCTCTCACAGTTGCCTGTAGCGCTGGGCCTGTGCCAGATCTACGAGTGTGGGTACCTTCATCTGACCACTGCTGCCATACACGGTGTACCGTAGATGCCTGTCGGCCAACACGTGCAGCGACAGTCCTTAGCGATAATCCAGCCTCACACAGCCCAATTATCCGAGCCCTCTCAAACGGCAACAGTTGTTGATAGCGTGCTCTTCTCTGTCGTCGAGGCATGTTTGACGGGGAACACTTCACTGCACAGATTGCAAGTCAACTACGCTACACCAGAGTCCGTATACTGGAGTTCATTCCTCTGCGACCAATCGCGTGGGGAGACCTGTAGCAACAATCCAATGGGTCTGAAACTTTGATCGTTTACATACCTACATGGCATCGTTCCATATCTTGAAAATAAAAAAATACAACCAATGCCTTCACGGTGTTGCAATTTCCATTTTCTTAAGTGTATTTTGCCAACCGTGTGGTAAAACAGTAAGTGCAGATCAACGTTTTCAAGTAACACAGCATTTGTCTGGAAACAAGCATACTGCGGCTGCTTCGCTATGCGTTTGCGACAATTACTAATAGCTGAACCAGCTACTTCAAATGCAGGCCCATCTAAATATTCTCAGTATTATTTAGATGTGTGCACAGCATTTGTTTCCGCCGACATTCCTCTTGGCAAAATAAATAATCCGGGACTGAGAGACTTCCTAACAAAGTTCATTAATTTTGAGCCTCCAGACGAATCCACATTAAGGAAAACCTATCTCCCAAAATGTTATGAAGAAACTTTACAGAGAATTCGGGCAGTATGTGATAGCGAAAAACTGTGGGTGAGCATTGACGAAACCACTGATTCAAGTGGCAGAAAAGTAGCAAATGTTGTAGTGGGTGTGTTGAAGAATGACAAAACTGCTTGTGAACATTCTTATTTGCTAGCGTGTAAAGGAATGCTTGCTGCAAACCATGTTACTGTAGCTAGGTTATTCAATGAAGCCATGCACTTACTTTGGTCAAAACGTGTAAAATACGACCATGTTTTGCTTTTCCTTACTGATAGTGCAGCTTAGATGTAAAAGGCAGCCGAAGGCCTTTCTGTTAGCTTTCCTAAAATGATACACGTAACTTGCGTTGTTCATGCTCTACACAGGTTATGCGAAACTGTGCGGGCTCAGTATTCTCACATGGATAAATTAGTGTCTAATGGCAAAAGTGTCTTTGTAAAAGCACCCTCAAGAATTAATCTGTTTAAAGAGAAAAACCCGGATCTTGCGCTTCCTCCTCTGCCTATTGTTACACAGTGGGGTACCTGGCTTAGCGCTGTGGTGTACTACGCAGACAATTTTGAAAGTTTTGCATCCGTTGTGAATGCACTAGATAAAAACAACACGTCGTCAATTGAGATTCTTCATGAGATACGGAAAGACAGCTCTTTGAAAAATGATTTTGGCATTTATGTCTGCCAATCTAAGCTTCTTGTGTAAAACTATAGACATACTTGAAAAATCCACTAATCTGTTGTACGAAATAGTGAAGGAATGCGCACTGTTGAAAATAAATTAGATTCACTCCCTGCTTCGCAGGTGCAGCTACTGTTAAAAGTCAAATATCAAAATTCGTTCAGGAAAAATAGAGGATTTCAAACAACGTGCCAAATTTCTAATGTATTAGAGGTACTCATGTTGGCAAAATTGATGGCGATAGTGTTGGTGACATTCCTCTCTTTAACTATGCACGTCTGACTTCATGTGATATAGACCGATCGTTTTTGCAGTATAAGGCATTCTTTAGATATAAACGGCAAGCATTTGTGATGGACAATTTGGAGATATCCTTTATTGTTCACTGCAATTCTGAGACTACTTCTAGCAACTAATATTCCAGCATGTGATGGGTGAGTACGAACTGGTAACAGTTTTTCAAAGATGATAGGTTGCTTTTGCCGTATTTAAACAAAACATTACCTTTAAAAAATAACCATTCATAATATCTACTCAGGCATATCAAAAATTAATATACCATACTGCACGTTTGCATACACAGACACCAATTTGCCTTAAGGAGCGCATTTGGTAGCACCATATTATAATACAAAACGTCATATTTATTTACTTCCTGAGCGTGAGTAGTTATGCGATATTTAAAGGAAAATAATGTTAATTTATCACATATTTTCGTTTTTCAGCACATAAAAAATAAATATTTTTCAAATTTTTAGCACATAAAAATCTGCTCCCTAGTAATTAATAACATGCATTTGTGTAATGTTGACATCCTTTTCCAGAGTGTTTTTACATATATAAGTTGTTTGCCATATACACTTTCCCCCGCTTTCACCAGTATACCTTAGTTCCCCTGAAAAGTGTAAAAGTGGGGTAATACTGTAATTAGCTGTCAAAGGTGTTGCAGATACCAGAAGATGTCCGTGAGCAAATGCTTTGCTCCCAATGGACATCATTGCATCAATTGTCACAGGAGAGGCAGGCTGTAAGTTTGTCACCTCTCCTTTTCAATGTTTATATAGAACAGTGAGTAAAAGAAATCAAGGAGAAATTTGGAAATGGAATCACAATCCAAGGAGAGGAAATCAAAACTCTGAGATTTGCCAATGATATTGGTATTTTGTCCGAGTCTGCAGAAGATCTGGAGAAATTGCTGAATGGTATGGACACAGTATTGGAAAAGTACAAGATGAACATAAATCTAAAACAAATGTAATGGAGTGCAGTCGAATGATATCAGAAAATATTAGATTAGGAAATGAAATCTTTAACGAATATTGTTACTTGAGTAGTAGAATAACTAATGATGGCAGAAGTAAGGAGGATATAAAAAGGAAACTAGCCCAAACAAGCATGGATTTTCTTAATCAACATGCACCCAGCTGCCATGTACACTGACATTGCTAGGAATCTGCCACTTTACAAGTATGCAGCCTCAGTACTGCATGCCCTCAATTAAAACAGTACTGTGGGTGATCTACTGCAAAAAAAAAAAATATATATGGGGTTTGGGACAGACAAGCTGAACACAGAGATACACACAAGACTTTAGTACAGTGAGGTTCCTCTTATGCTCTGACAATGACCCGATCAGTATCTGGTAACATGTCCTTTTTCTTTTTGTGTATGTTCTTCCACAGAGATTGGTGCCATATCTAGTAAGGGAGTCATAGCGTCCTGATGTACAAAATCAATTTGGGAATGACTATACTCCGATGACAAAGGGATTTTATCCTGACTGTTTTACATCAACCGACACAGAAAGGTCTTATGGTGATGATGGGATGGGAAAGGCGTAGGATTCTGAAGGAGGCACCATAGCCTTAATTAAGGTACAGCCTCATCATTTGCCTGGTGTGAAAATGGAAAACAATGGAAAACATATTTTCATGGCTGCCAACAGTGGGGATCAAAACCACTATCTCCCGGATGCAAGCTCACAGCTGCGCGTCCCTAAGCGCATGGCCAACTCGTCCGGTGTTACTGTTTTCAAGCATTGTAGTATCATATAGGAGTTTGTTTTGGAGCAGGAAGAGAAGATATCACATTAGCTAAATATTTAAATAATTCTTGACATGCAGATTCAAAGGTTCATCAGATAAGTATGGTCATTTTTCTTCAAAACCAATAATAAAAATGGAAATTATGATGCACCACAGTAAAATGGGGATTCAATTCATTCAGGAACTCCCTGTTGATTGATAAAATGAAATGAAATTTGTTTAAAAATATAATTTCTTCAGTTAATTTTAAGATACGACACCATAAAATTACCAAGTAATAGTTAAATCCCTCTTACCTGTCGGTAGGTCAGGAGGCCCTGCCCGGCGTCCAGATGCAGCGCCATGGCCATAGTCAAATGTTTGTACAGGCTCAGTGAATGGGGTTATAGGGGTTATAGGAACCACAGGATCTGAAATATTGCAAGAAAATGTTTATATTATTCACTGGACAGTTTCTGAAATTTACAATGGGAGTTTTATAAGATCCTCTTAGTGCAATGATGATTACAGAAAGCATACAGCACATTTAGAGGTCAAATCAAATGATTCTTATAACATCTGAAGGAAGATATCTTCTCCTCCCATTTTGTTAGTATTACTACAGAAATCATTCGATCATAGCTGTTGATATATAGCTCTTCATTCTCATCAGAGGAAAATTGTAGCTCAATTATTATTTCTGATAAACTTTGTCTTTCTGGTTGCACTTAGAAATGTGTGAAATATTTCTTCATAAGCACAGTTAGAATCATAAAAAGGAAATGGAAAAAGGAAAGGAATCATGTTTTGTATCAGTTAAACTCGTTTAGATCCAAAAGAAGCACTGGACAGGAAATCACGTTCTGAAGGTTGATAAAGAATGTCAAGAGTAGGAAAATGGAGAAAAGAGAGAATTCACTGTATATATATTTAGGTTGCCTGATAGAATTTGAATGTATTAATGATAATAATAGGATAGGGTAATAGGATATCAATGTGATTCATAATAAGACATGGATGTGTTGAATCAATATGGAATGAACATAGTTGAAATGAGTCTTGAGTACAGTTTAGAAAATTTGGGTCTTCTTCATCATCATCATCATCATTTCCCTTTATCCAGCTGTAGCCGGGTAGGGGCAAATATGGTTCCTCTCCACTTTCTTCGATCTTTCCACCACTCCTCCTCCAACACTGTGTCCCAGTCCAGGTTCCTCTCTATAATGCTGCGTTGGATGGTATCCTTCCATCTCAATTGTGGTCGTCCACGGCCTCTCCTTCCTTGGATTTGCATTTCCATCACCTTTTTTGGCATTCTATCGTCGCTCATTCGCTTTATGTGCCCAAACCATCTTAGTCGGCTCTTCTCTATTCTATTATTCATTTTTTCCACTCCAATTTCTTCCTGGATTTTCTCATTCCTTATTTTGTCTCTTCTACTCTTCTGTATCATACTCCTCAAGAATTTCATTTCGGTTGCCTGTATTCGACTCTCATCCTTCTTTTTCATTGTCCAAGTTTCTGCTCCATAAGTTGTTATGGGTACGTAATACATCTTGTACATAGTATCCTTTGCTTCCATTGGCACGTCTTTGTCCCATAACATGTTTCTTACACTATGATAGAAACAACTTCCAGCTTGAATCCTTTTACTAATCTCAGCATCCAGTCGAGCATTCTCCATTAATTCACTCCCCAGGTATTGAAACGTTTCCACTACTTCCAGGGGCTTGTCTGCATGTCTAATCTGACCTTTCCCTTCTTTCTCCCCTCTAGTCATAACAAGAGTTTTACTCTTTTCTACACTTATTTTCAATCCACAATCTTTAATCTTCCCTTTCACCACATTCAACTGTTCTTGAACCTTCCTGTCGTCTTCTCCCAAAACCACAATATCATCTGCAAATAACATCATGTTCATTTCTCTTCCTCCATATGCTGCTTTTGCTGTTCTCATGATGTCACCCACTACTATTGTAAACAGGATTGGTGATAGAACACTTCCCTGTCTCAGCCCACTAGTTATTTTGAACCAACTTGTCCTGCCAACTTGTGTTTGCACGCAACTACAACATTCCTTATACAATGCCATGATCATTTTTATTAATCCCTGTCCAATTCCTTTTTGCACCAGACTGTCCCAAACTTTCGTCCTAGGGACACTGTCATATGCCTTTTCAATGTCAATGAAAGTCATCACCATATCATTCCCGTACTCCCAATGCTTTTCCATTAGTTGTCTCATAATGAAAATGGGCTCTATTGTTGACCTTCCACTTCTGAAACCAAACTGATTTTCCTGTATCTGATTCTCAACCCTCAACCTTATTCTACTTTCCAGTATCCTTTCCATTATCTTAGCAACATGGGATAATAGAGTAATTCCCCTGTAGTTCTTCAAAACTTTCTTATCACCTTTCTTGAAATTTGGGATGATTATTCCTTTTTGCCAATCCTCAGGGACCTCCTTATTCTCCCAGACATTCCTGAGAACCCGATATGTCCACTGCAGGCCTACAGCTCCAGCTGCCTTTATCATCTCCACTGAAATTTCATCTATTCCAGCAGTTTTTCCATTCTTCATCTTTCTTACTGCCACTTCAATTTCATTCATTGTAATTTCTTTATCCATTTCTTCATCAACTAATTCCCTTTCCTGGTCGTCCATTGAATGACTGCCATCCGTTCTTATGTTCAGCAGCTTCTGAAAATACTCGCTCCAACTCTTTCTTATTTCTTCTGGCTTTGTTAAAATTATCCACCTTCATCCTTCACAAATCTGGTGTTTACTTGATCTCTCTTTTTGTTTCTTAAGATACCATACAGTAATTTCTTGCTGCCCTGCGTATCATCTTCTTATGACATTAAAATAAGCTGTTATGGCCAAGTTATGGTAGTCCTGGGTAATCATTCCCAGTTAACCAAGAAAGAGAAAAAGAATTTTAACTACTGAACTAAGTATAGATTTAAGCTTAGTATATAAGTTGATATTGAAACTTAGAGACTAAATTTTTAGAGACTGAAGAAAGTTTAGCGAATTAGGCTTATACATAATTTATCGAAAATAGCAGAATAAAGTAAACACCATTGAAAATGTCCAATTTAACTCAGCTGAGGTCACAGTTCGAAGAATACCAAAGAGAAATTGAGGAGGAATCTCAGAAGGGAGATGAAGTGATATGCAATAACCAAGAAGAAATACAGAAAACGAAGGAAGAGCAAGAGGGATCTTGGAAATGTTGAAACAGATAATGGAGGAAGCAAGAAGAGAAAGATAAGAAGAAATGAGAAGGCAGAATGAGAGACTTCAGGAAATGATTAACAATCAAGAGGAGAAGCAGCAGGAAATGATTAAAAAACAGAAGGAGGAAGCAAGAAATGATTGAAGAAAGAAGAAGGCAGAATGAGAAACTTCAGGAAATGATTAACCTGGCGTAGGGGTTACCGTGATCAACAATAAGCAGGAGGAGAAGCAACAAGAGATGTTGAAGGAGCAAGGAGGCAGAACGAGGAAGCGAAACGAGCGATGGAAGAATTCCAACACATGCAGATGGAAGGTCAACAAAGACAAATTGAAGAAATGAGAAGGATGGTGGAAAGACAGACAGAAGTTGTTTAAACAGAAATTGAGAAGATTGGAATCGAAGTAACGCAAATCAAAACCGACATTGTAGGTCTACGTACCGAAATGACGGGAATTATGGAGAATAAGAGCAGGGAGGTTTATGAAGAGATAAATGAAGTCAGAGAGGAACTGTCAGAGAGTAGAAACGTTATACAAAATCTAAAGGAAGAAGAAATAAAGAGTCTGGTAGAAAACCTAGCGAGGTTGAGAATAAATTCTACGGAGAAATGGAAGCAGTGTCAAGAAAAGATGAATCAATTAAATGAGGGAATCGAAATTATGAATAAGTAAATGGAGGTAAACTTTATTGTAGCCCAAGATCAGATAGCAGACAAACTGGGCATAATAAAAGAAGAGGTATAGCACAAGAGCGAAACCAATGATAGTATTGACAAAGCAGAAGGTGAATTACGAATTATCCATAATGTACCGGTTACGACCTGTACATGCATATTTTTTGATAGTTAATTGGATTTGATCATCACGCGTGATATTCCGAGCAAGCCTGGTTTGTTTACATTCGGTGGAACAAGCGAGCGAGTCGAGGACAGCCGTGTGTGTGATGTGGCGGCAGGGGCAAGATAGATCACCTGCCTGACATGCCATGTGTAGCTGGCCTGACCTGGTATGTTCTGGATTCAAGCGTCACACCTTCACGAACATTCGATTAACAAAATTTTAAAACTCATCTAATAATTATGGTAGCGACTTGAGCGACATGTCATTTTGAAGGGTATTACATAAACGCCGCAAAGCGTGAAACTCAAGTAAATCCGCCGAGGGATTCATAGGATAACCAGCTTCAAGGGATCATGCTATATGATGACGTAGAAGCCCCCAAACCGAATATATGGAGGGCTCACTTTAGCCTGATCAGTCAGTCACAGCTGAGTATTCAGCCTGGCTCTACACGCTGCCGTAGTCGTCAGAGGCTATCTTCGAGCAGTTACAGTCTTCATGCTGAACTTAAACCATCACGGCCATATGGGACTTATCAATTTGCGCGCGTGAACTCTAAAATTATTCAAAGTTTTTATGAACATGGACTTGTAATATTTGCTAGTGTTAAGGAACAATTTATTCAAAGTCTTTACAGACAGTGACTTATAATTTTCGCCAGTGATGAACTCTGAAATTATTCAAAGTCTTTACGAACATTGACTTGCAATTTCTGCCAGTGATGAACTCTAAAATTATTCAAAGTCTTTGTGAACATGGGCTCGTGATTTTGCCAGTGGTGAGAAACCAATTATTCTATGTCTTTATGAACTTTGACTTGTAAATTCTGCGAGTGACGAAGAACACATTTTCGATGTCTTTGTGGATATTGAGTCCATCAGCCACATTGGACTTAGGTGATGAGTGATTACCTGCAACATCGTCAGAGACCATCGGAGATCATCCAGAACATCGGAAGTTCGAGACTTACTCATACACGACCAACCTGGGTGTTCCGGCTTCATCTTAACGGAGTATTTGGCATCTTCCGGAACGTGTTCCAGCCTGTTCGGTCCGGTGAGCTGGAGACCCGGACCATTGAAAGGACGATGTTGAACACAACCCCTATCTACAATGAGGTGAAATGCAATTTGATATGCATTTCATGAATAAACTCGTACTCAATCTGATTAAAATTTTTCTTGTAGATAGGACCCTGCCTCCTGTACCAAGCCCTAGCTAGTGTCTATCCAGTTTCGCCCTGAGATCTATTTCATGCTTACGTTAAAATTAAAATCTTAAAGTCGGGCTCTTTTACTGGTACAGTAAGGAGATACAAGAGCTAAGGATAGAAAACCAGGCCGCGAAATCCAATCTATTGAGGACCGTGGAAATTCAAGTTAATGATAGAGAAGCGACACCAACAGTGACTATTGAGCTGAACCAAGTTACTAACGACATCATGATAGGAAATGGAAGTAATAACAATGGGGATCCGGCAGTAATAAATATAATCAAAACTTCCGGTGATAGGCCGAAGCATTTTAATAATACAGCGAGCATGTTCCCGAAGCTGTTTTTGAGGGAAATGGGAGATCATTTTAGAGAAAACCGTATTCCTGACGAAAAAAGACTCAGACCAATTGAGAAGCATCTTGATTCCAATCCCAACATATGGTATCAGGCATTCAAGTATAGCTTCCATGATTATGAGGAGTTTAAAACAGCATTTTTAAGGAGATAGTGGAACTCAGAAGTCCAACAACAATTCAGGATGGAAATCTATTCCCGGAAATATGCTTCTACAGGACAGATGAGGTTTAGTGACTACTTCGCATACCAATTTCACAGTTTCCAAGACTTGGATGCCGCACCAAGCGAATTAGAAGCTATAAAAACCATCCACAAGCAATTCCCACCCGACGTGCAGAGACTATTAGCAGCTGCAAATGTGGAGTCAGCCATCAATAAGGAGAACATTTTAAGGCAGCTTGACAGGACGACAATGCATCCTACGAGTTCAGGAAATGAAGAATCTATAAATGTAATAACACAGGGAAACTTGGAAATTGGTATACATAGAGAGCATAAAGATAATACCAGGAATCAAGAAACAGAGGAAAGAAGAGAATCGAGCGGATGCCAACGTAGGAAAGGTCACGAATTTTGCGGAAGATATCAAACAAATGATAGATATGTACAGTATTACAGGCCGAATGACAGGTTCTGAGGGAAGAGAAGCCAGTATAACTTCCGAAGAAAACGTTTTTACGACGGAAGAAGAGAACAGAACTTTAAGGAAAGTGAATCTGTGAATAGAAAATATATCCAAGAGCTGAAGGAGAACATGAGAAGTAAAGACAGATGGGAACAGGCAATAAAGGACAAAGATGTTACTGGAGACATGGAAGGTGCAGAGAGTTTGGAGCTCCAGAAATACAAGAATAGGGAGAGAGAAGAGCGATGACTCAACTCAAACGCACCAAACTTAAGTGCTAACTTGGATGTTTCCGAACGAAAATACACGAACAGGGAGAGAGAAGAGCGATGACTCAACCCAAACGCACCAAACTTTAGTGCTAACTTGGATGTTTCCAAAAGAAAAAGATAAACATTGAATTTAGACTAAACCTTGACACAGATAAATATAGAGAAAAGAGTAAGGATGAGAAAATTTTAAGTTAAGCAATTGCCAAGTAATGTGTTGGAAATCTATGAAGAGGAAAGGTACTCAGACATGGAATACCAAACAGATAGTGGAAGTGAATCTATTTAGGCAAAGAGAAGAAGGATTAATCATTTAAATTAAAAATACGAAACGAAAATCCAGAGGAAAAAATCGTGTAATGTAAAGGTCCATTAGATGTGAAAACGGGAGGACATTGTAAATATATTGCAAGCAATATATTTAAAAGTAACTGGGAGGCGAAATGTACCATTACGTTACATTTGAGGCGCTCATACGCATGGAAAAAGAGCAGACAAAATGGCGCGCGGCAGCTCCAAGCAGCACAAATGCATAGAAATTCTCACCGAGATGCAGATTAATCTAAGTTTAGAAGGCGCAGAATCATAGAGACCTCAAAAAGGAGCTTCAAGATGGAACAAGTATTGTTTTAAAAAATAATTGAAACCAATTCATTCTTAATACTGTAAGAAAAAGATCGCATTGAAAAAGCAACTTGGAAGCAAGAAGAGGCAAACTTTCATCGGCCAGGAAGAAAACAGCAGAGTAGATCGAATATCTTTTAATTCAAAGTATTAGAGAGAGGAGATATTCAAGCCGCTGGAAGAAAACGAGAAAGGGCGAATTCCCGTGCTACAAGCAATCTATAATACTGAAGAATATTTAAAATAGTAATTGGAAGCAGTAATTAGCCTGAGGAAAAGATATATTTAATAAAATAAGCCACATCTGAATAATTATACAGGCGGAGTTTGGAGATAAAGACACCAAGGCTAAAATGAATGATTCAGTTATTTATTCTGCCTGTATAATATCATTTTCTACTTTCATGAATGACTGCGACACGATGAGAGACGCCTAAACTGTTGGGAGAAGACTGCCCAGGTTACCATAACGAGGTAAAGCAGTGCCAAGCTGTCGGACCAGAGACGATGTCTCTAGAGATGGAATCCAGCTACATGGAGATGGCATAACGAGCAAGCAGAAGCCAGCAGTCCCCAGAGGAGAGAATATATATAAGTTTGCTGTGTAAAAATATTTGTAGTATTTGTTGAAAATAATCTGTGTTGGTAAAATATTTACTATAAATGAATCCTATGAGCCAAATTTTAACTGTTAGTGGTAGGTCTTGATCATATAACCGCAAATAATTGTTAATTTAAGTAACAGATATACTCAAATATGAAGCGTTATGGTTATGTTGACATACGTGAAGTGTGTATATCGATTTAACGTACCAATCTACACGGAAAGTTTAGTCAGCTCTGAACTGCAGGATATTGGGAAGAATACATGTATTACAGAGCACAGTCGAGTTTTACGAGGAAACAAGATCGACAGACATGACCGTATTTACTTAATTAATAAGAAAAGGGATCCTGCTTGGAATATGAGCTTATTATAGAGAATAAATCGAGGGAAAATTGTACCATAACAAAGATGATATTTAAGGGAAGAGCAATGAGATATTATATATGAAGAAGGATTAATAAGAAGAGATGGATTCGAATTATGTGGTAATAGAAAGGTTGAGATGTAATGTTTATTTCGTCGAGAGGTTATGTGGAAGAAGTTGTTACGGATTCGAATGATAAATGTTGGTAGAGGATCATATGTGAAATGAAGGTCGCATGGTTAGGTCATTAAGGGTTATGAACTTCATATTGTTGGTCCGTATTGAACTGAGATAACATATAAATTATGCAAAGTAGAGTTTTCCACTTATTCAACACTAAGTTGTATTTACAATATTTACATTACATGGAACTAGTTTCAAACCTAATTGGGCTCATCATCAGCCATATTAAAACATACACAAAATATATGGTGAAATCCTAAAACATGTTTTCTAGCAGTAAGAGTTTTATGAAAATTATAATTTTACAATATGAATTGTGGTTGAAATGTTGCAAATGAAGATGAAATATTACGTGTGATGTACGTGAGTAATAATTAATACAAGTACATTATACATAATAAGAATTCTGGATCAAAAGTACAAATAAGGTGCTATGTGTTGTTAAAATTTATAGACTTATGGAATTCAGTAGGTCCTGGTGATACATAATGGTTGTGGACCGAGTGCTATGGCAATAAGAATCAACACAAAGTAAAATGACACACACATAAAAAATATACAGGTATGTACAATGTCTGAGTAACAAAATGTGTAGTTGATACTCTCTGGAAGAAGAGTCGACTAAACACTGTATCAGCTTAAGCGGAGAATTTGGCAGTTGGTGTACTGAGTAACCAAGCTGTGTTGATGGGCTGCATGGTTGATTGTTGTGCCTTGCGCGGCCAACTTCCCTGCTTGCTACCAGCGTGTCGGCATTCTAACTGACATTATCTTCACTCGTCAGTCGCATCAGCCATGCTTCATTCTCTTTGAGCCATGCACTGCAATCAAGAGCATACGAGGTCCCGTCATTTTTGAACCTTTTAAAAATAATTTCGTTCCCGACTATAGAGTCTAAACAGTGTAAATCTATTCCCAGATGGTCTCTGATATTCCCAGTTGGTGTATATGTAGCAGAAGCCACTCCTTCCGAATAGAGCCGTGCTGTAGAAGGCATGCCAAACCATCAGCTGATAACTAGCGTACGTTACGAGTTGTACTTTCGAATGTAATACATTATAACTGGAAAAACTGCGGCCATTGAAACACAGACCCTTATTTTTAAGTACATTTCATGCTTGTTCTCTACATTTATCACATCAGGATTTGTGTAAACAACTGTCCACATTGTTTAGGTTAGGTACATCGCCCTGATAGTGCCAGAAGTTCAACGGAAAAAATAAATAACAGGAAAATATACTGCATTTATGGATATCTACAGGTGTGGCGGTAATGCGTTTTATTATCATAATGTTTAATTTCATATGCTCGTTGACTTCTCTTTTATTAACGCATACCCTAGTGTTTTGTTTGGCGTCTCCGAAAATAGTTTAAAGAACATGGGGACATAAAATTGCTAGTTGCTTTACATCGCACCGACACAGATAGGTCTTATGGCGACGATTGGACAGAGAAGGCCTAGGAATGGGAAGGAATGGCCATGGCCTTAATTAAGGTACAGCCCCAGCATTTGCCTGGTGTGAAAATGGGAAACCACGGAAAACCATTTTCAGGGCTGCCGATAGTGGGGTTCGAACCCACTATCTTCCGGATGCGAGCTCACAGCTGCACGCTCCAAACCGCATGGCCAGCTCGCCCGGTAGGACATAAAATTATTGTTTGTTAGATACGTTGGCGAGTAAAACAATCGTTTTAATTTGATAGCTTTAATCACGTTTTACACTTACTTCTCTCCAAATATATTCCTATATTGGCCCAAGTTACGAGATATTAAATGACCACTTTGTTAATGATCTCGCCTGCTGTATAAATAGGAACAACCGCGAATATTTCTCAACTAAAGTAAACTCGTTTCCTCATCCCAGGTGGTACATCTCTTTTTACACACCCCCAGTGGAGGGGAATTACATGTACTGCTTTCACCGCATATCAACCTCTCTGCCATTCGTAAATCTCTGGCAGTGCGGTACTGGGAATCGAAGTCAGACCCCCGAAAACAGCAACTAATTGTGGTAACCATTACGCTGGCGGACATTATTAACTACAAAACACAGACATGTAGCATGACTGATGCATGCTTGCAATGCGCGGGTTGGACACGAAGCTAGGCCTATTCATCTATTTGTGCAACGTCATCAGAGCTGCAGTAGACCTACGCTACAGAGGCGGACATTTTTCTTAACTATGAAACACAGATGTACCGCATGGATTCGATGCATTTTCATTGCGTAGGTCATACGGACGAAACTATTCACAAATTTAAGCGATGTCAACAGAGCTGCAATAAGACTTGTACCCGCTTCGAAGCGGAAACGCCATCGTTCTCTGACGAATTATGTTGGGGGGGGGGTCTTATAAGCGAGAATTTTTTTTTAAAATTTTGTTTGTCTCAAAAAGCCAGGGGAGGGGGGGGGGGGGGTCTAATACACAAGTAAATACGGTATAATGTTTCAACCACACTTCATATTGTAAAATTATATTTTTCATAAGACTCTTACTGCTAGAAAACATGTTTTAGGATTTTGCCATGTATTTTGTGTATGTTTTAATATGGCTGATGATGACCCCAAGTAGGGTTGAAACTAGTCCCATGTAATGTAAATATTGTAAATACAACTTAGTATTGAATAGGCTGAAAACTCTACTGTGCATTATTTATAGGTTAGGTCATGTTGAGATGAACTAAGAGCAAGAGTCCAGCTGATTCAATGTCGATTTGTGACATAATGGAACAGATCATGAGTAGTTATTGAATTTCATATGTTTATTGGTGTAAAGTAGGGATTTACGTTAAGAATTATCGACGTATAGAGAATTATTATCTCCCAAGCAAACAGTACATCGATGAATTGAGTTAAATTGAATTATTGGCACAGCGGTATATGAAATAAGATTATTTATGACCGATGGTAGGACATATATAAATAGTTGGCACAATTTCTCAGTTGATATATTCATGGAATATTTTATGGAATATTTTAATTGACCTATATATGATTGCCACGGTCGCAAATGTGTTAATATAGCAGTGATTAATAAATATTTTAAATTATAACGATATTTTAGGGTGTGGCAACAATAATCAGCCATAATAAGGAAACTGATTGAATATCTCGAATCTCATGTTATATATGACCACAACAAGATGACCCAAATATGGATTATGCCCCATAATCAAGTAAAATAAAAATAAAGACCTTGTGTAGGGACAACCCCATGATCAATTATGAATTTTACTTGGATATTAATCAATGTATGAACGTTAAATTTTCAATAAGCACATTGTTCACAAGGTAAAACTTTAACTTTTCATCAGTTGAGTTGAATTACAACTTTGGAAGTTATGTGATGATATTAATTAATTGAGGAAAGCGATTCTTGGCAACTAATGATAGTACTAGCAGAGGAGATTCCATTTCAGCTATGTTATCGACAGGAAGCAATGTAAATATGTGTTGACTGATTAACAAGCATCCCTTTTCTTTCTCTACGAACAATAATTTAAGTACATTCTTTTACCAGGATTAGCATGCTAATAAATTACTGCAAGAATTATTTTTGAATTACAGTAGGTCCGCTATAGCGAGTGCGGCATATAACGAGAACTCCGTTATAGCGACATTTTTCTGTCCCCTCAAAATTCCTATCTTAAACTTTGTATCGTCCTTCGGTTACCGCGAGAACCCTATCACTGGCGCATCCGTTATTACGAGCGATTAAGCGCGCGCGATTTTTTCCGTTACCGATATTTATGCACCCCAGCGATGATATTGCATGCGATCGATTACCTTCGGCATCGTTTCCTCGCTAAGTGCTCTAGCGATTTATCTCGTCGACATTCGAAGGCGATGTCTGAGTCGATTAGTAATATCCGTCGACAGTTGTTCCGCAAAGAAAATTCGAAATGAAAGAGAACTTTCGGAATAAATGCGGAAATAACGTGTCCGATAACGGTTGTTAACTCGTTAAATATAAGGCTGACTAAACCGCCGCTTAATTTTGAGGCTAAATACTGCAATTAAGTAAGAATGGGATACAACTTGAGATATGGCAGACTGCTTAATTGATTTCAGAGGTTAGTTTATATTTTGTCGCGTCTGGTTAAATTACGGAAAGGCTATTATGAAAATTTATAGCGAGAAAGGTATAATTTCCCTATTGGCGCTTGAAGTGTGTTTTCATCATACGTATAGTTCGGTTAAGTTAGGATACGTGACGCTGTTTGAATAAGAAAACTGAAACGTTTGCAACAAAATGCTATCGATCATCATCGGCACGGTATAGTTTTCTCACTTTGTGCATTTGCGAGCTCTCTCATTGACATTCAAAGGCGATGTTGGAGTTTATTAGCAATACCCATTGACTGCTGTTCTCTAAAGAAAATTCGAAATGAAAAAACACATTTTCGTAATAAATGCGTAAATAACGTGGCCGATAGCAGTTGTTAACTCGTTAAAAATAAAGACTGAAGTAAACGATATCTTACTTTTAATGTTATATACGGGAATTAAGTAATAATGTGATGCACCTCAAGATATGGCAGAGTACATCACTGATTTCAGAGGATATTTCATATCTTCTCGCGTCTAGTTACGGCTATTTACATGTAAATTTTTCGCGAGGAAGTTATTTCTCTACATGCGTTTCAAATATGTTTTCATGATAGACTACATATACGGTTAGGTTAGGTGACGCTGTTTGAAGAAGAAAGCTGAGGTGTTTGCCACAGAAGTCTCTGGAATGATACCGTATTTCTCCGAATCCAAGACTTTTTTTTCTCAGAATCTCATGCGAAAACTCAAGGGTTGTTGCATTCGCGGCCTAACAGTAAGTTAATGGATACCACTGGCAACTACCGCGGTAACAACGCTGCTTCTTTTCACACGCGCACAGAACTCGTTGACAATAAACGAACGCCTCTTTACTACACATCGCTAGCCGCGACAACCGGTTTGACAGAGCCTGTGTGTTTCTCAAATCTGCAGAATGGCATCAAAGCGTGCGACCCTTCGAATTCTTAGAAAAGCCATGGCTACTCAGTGGCAGAGTCATAACGCGTCTATTGTACTTCACGCTTAGTAAAATTAAGGTTTATAGACAGCAGGAATATTTTCATGATGGATAGTCGTATTGTAAAGATACGTGGAAAAGGTATTGCCGGCAAATTTTCAACGGGTTCTAGTTGATATTATGATGCCAATTATAAGTTAATGTTTATTAAACACGCGATAATGTAGAATAATTGTGCAGCCGCAAGTAAATACGGCATAGGCCTAACTAAAGCCAATATTTGGCGTTAGCGTGAAGACAAAGACCTAAAAAAATGCGCACTGTACAAAAAATACATTCAGTGGTCCGCAACAAGGACGCTTTAAAGAAGTCGAAGATGAAATTGTGAGGTATGTGCACGAAAAACGCAAGGGCGGAATAGCCACACCGTGGCGCAATAAACTCGTTCGTTGACTCTCAACGTTCGCGATTAGGCCAATACATCGCTAGCCGCTGAATTTGGCCGAACCCGACAAGCGAGACGTTCGTGTAGCGGCAGCCGGTTATATCTGACGCTGCGTAAAAGTAAGAGTTTTATAGACAGCAAGAATAATTTCCTGATGGATCGTTGTATTGTAGAGACGCATGGAATAGGTATAGCCGAAAAATGTTCAACGAGTTCTCTTCGGTATTATGATGCCAATGTTGAATTAATGGTCCTTAAACCCCGGGAAATAAATCATTGTGTGCCGCCAAAAATAAAGAAATACGGCGTGACGAAAGTCAATGTTCGGCGTCTAAAAATAGTCAAAAATGCGTAGGCCTAGTGTAAGACAAGGCATTCATATGATTTTACAAACTTCTCTTTGAGCCTGATTTAAATTTTTTGAAGGAAAAAGTGGGGTTCATCTTGGATTCGGAGATATACGGTACTATATTTTTTTCAGAATGAAATTAAACATACACTTTCACGTTGTATCGGATTACGAAAAATAACAAACAAGTAAGCCGTAGTGTGGATATCATCTACAGAAACGCAAGTTTTGAACAAACTGATTGCCGTTTCATACCTATTTTAAAGTGCATGTTTTCCGACTTTTATACAAAATCGGATATAACGACAATCCGTTATAGCGAGTAAATTTTTCGCTGTTGTGAAGTCTCGCTATAACGGACTTCTACTGTATTATTTTTGAAAAATAGGATGTCTCATAGCAGTAAGGTATTGTAATCATTGATAATAGGATTTATTCACGTCATATGTCGAATGGAGACGTCCACCGGCAGAGTTTGGGAATTGGATAATGTTTAGAGGACGTACCTTTACTCTTCTGCGGAACCTATGATATACTAACATATTAATGACGAGATGAACTTCTTAACCTGAGATGCTACCGGGGCTTTATCCAGACGCCTACTTGGACGCGGGTAGGGTGGACTAGTAAGTTCTTCAATCTCTCCTTACTTCCAAAACAATTTCTAACTATTTCTTTCCAACCTGCACCTCCTTCTTCATCTCTTTAGTTCTCTGTTGTAATACAGTGGGTCTTCACCATTCCTTACCACCTTTATAGATACAAACCTGTTTTCACATTCCACAAAAATTGCTTAAAACCCATCCCAGAGTCCGATAACATTTTTATTTACCATTTTTCCGATCATAGTTACCTTTTAAAAACTCCCCCATGCCTGTTCTGTCAGCCATGTGGTAGTGCCTAATAGTCCTACTTTTAAGACATTCCTTTCTACCACATTTATTTTTAACTACGACAAGAACAGTTTCATGATCACTAATACCATCTATTACTCTGGTTTCTGTACAGAGCTCATGTGGTTTTATCAGCAGTCCAGAATATTCTTCCCATATTAACTTATTGGCCATTTGTTGGTCATGCTTCCTGCCATTCAGATTACCTTCCCAATTGACATTTGGTAAATTGAGATCATAATACGAATATAAATAGTCCATTATTGGACGTTATAAAATTTCCAGTTAACTCATTCCTGGTTACCAGTGTTTCGCCCCCGTGTGCTAAGTTGGGCTCATCAGTTGGCACCTAGCACACCCACAAAGATGCACGGCTAGTGCATACCGTGGAGGCCACTGCGTAGGCTACTTGCAGCCACCAGCAGTGCCAATGCACTATGAGAGACTGTCTCATTACCAAAAATTGATGCCTGCTTGGCCATCACCCGCTAAAGTCACAATCCTTTCCATATCGTTTCCCACATAGCTGATTATCTTATCAAATAATTCCAAATCAGTGTCAGCGCTAGCCCTTCCCGGTCTGTAGACTTCACACACATCAAGTTAACTATTACCTTTAGAGATGAACCCTACACCTAGAATTTCAAGTTTGTCATCTTTAACTTTTTCGTAACTTATAAATTATTCTTTCACCAGAATGATACTCTCCCTCCTACCATTCCTATCCTATCTCTATGATACACACTCCAGTTCTGTGAGAAAATTTCTGCATCCATTATATCATTTCTCAGCCATGATTCAACTCCTACAACTACATTTCACTACAACGATTTGAGAGTGGAAGCATGACCTTGAGGATGAGTGTCTCAGGCAGCTGGTCCTGCCTGATGCATACGATACTTTCTGCTTTCTCGCTCACATTTATTCACGTTGTTAAGACACACTAGGGATGTCTTTAAAAAATATATATAATCTGGTCAAGTATTATTGCATAGCAATTTTCATTCATGTAGAACTTCCCATCCTGCCTTTAGATCCGTGGCTTTGAATGCAATATTGGTATTGTTAATTAATCATCCTCATAGTCATTACCCGATATAAGGATAAGAGCTTCATCCGCAGTACACTTTCTCAAGATTCAAGATTCTTCATTCATTAATTATGGAATACAACTACCACCATGCACTGAACTTACTTATAGACGCGCTAATACACTGAAAGTGAACAGCAATTACACGGCAAATGACGAGTATGAAGTTCTCTCAAACCCTCACCTTCTAACGGATTAACCCTGATAATTTCTTTGACACAAGGTACTTAGAACATGAAAAAATTCATGTGAATATAATAGATTTTCAGTTATGGGAAACCATATGATGGACTCAAACCATAAATTCACAAATATTGATCAATATCTAAATATCTTTAAAATGAAAATTGTTTTATCCACATGGATCAATTCTTTAATCCCAATTTCAACTTTAATGTGACATCAGAAAAACCAAACCTTTTTTATTTGATCTATTAATTCCTGTTTTTTATAAAAAGAAATTAAGGACTCTAAACCCCTTTTTATTTTTCTCTTCAAATTCCCACCAGCAGTCACCCACCATTCTACATCCCTCAGCCCCACCTTAGGCTACCCCCCTTCTCTTCCTCCTCCCATCTACAACTCAGCTATTTCTTCGCTTTTTTCATTCAACTTTTTCAATGATTCATATTGGAAACAAATGAACATCTCAACACTTTCCCATCAACATTATTCTGTTCACACTTGTTTCAGCTCAACTGAATTCAAGAAGATTCTTCAAGTGCTAGTATTTTAACACCTTAATGACGGGCTTCGTTAATTAACGTAATTTCGTATTCGTGCGCGGGCGACCGGCTACGTGAATTAACGTTCTCTCACATTGCTGTGTCATTTTATCCTCTCAGCTGTTTATTAATCGAAATATTTCATGTTGTTTACAAACTAAAGTCTTTGTTGATCGGAATTTAGATAGATACATTCTTTCCTTGACAATATTTACGGCACAGGAAGTGTGGTTTCATAACACTCAGTACCGCGTGACCAAGCGTACTGTCAGGTGTCAGCATGGCGCGCCGTAGCAAAGACAGCTTGAACGATGATGAAACATTTGGAGAATTGCATGCTGATAGTTTATCTGATGTCCCTAGTGATTATGAAAGTATTAGTGATTGTGAAGATGTGTGTCCGTAAACATCAAAATATATGTGTGGAAGTGAAAGTGCGACATTTATTTCAGACGAGTCTGCTGACGGCGACAATAATACGAGTGAAGATGCCAGTGATAGTGGTGACAATGAGGTTGATGGATGGACAAATAAGGATCAAAACAGAGTCCTACAACCATTTACAGGTTTTACAGGCCTCACTCATGCGGCCGGTAATTCCGCGAGTATTCCGGAGGTAGTAGATCGTTTCCTAGGCGTTGGCTTGTTTCAGCTCCTTCATGCAATACCGCATTAAAAGGAACTACTAGAATCACTGGTAAGTGCTCCCACCAAGTTTCAATAATTTATTTCATGTCATTTAAAAGTTACATGTATTTATATTTCATCTTACTTCTCATGCTAGGTGTGCTTCTGTTGCCGGTCCACAGGAAAGAATGGGGGGTAGCGCGCGCCCGGACAACAATGTGTTAAGTATTTCACCTGGTCTTTTGTGAAGTGCATTCTTCAAATTGGAAGAAAACTTTGAGAACTTACACAAGACGTGTGATCGTGATGAGTGTTTAACAGTCAAATCTTTACTTGTCTTGCACCGAATATCAATAACACAGGCTTGCTTCATAAATTTAATCATCTATAATTCATACCTTGCCTTAATTTTAATGATTTTGACTGAGTCTTTAGCAAGATCGAAACTAGTTTCATCAAATATATGTACATTTTTTAAAGTTACAACACATAGTATTGAATATGTGGAAACATTTTAGCTTTTTTTTATACATTCTAAAGCAAAGTACACCGAAGAGCTGCAAAACATTGGCTGTGTAGCAATGTTGCTCTGCGACTGCTACAGCAGGCCAGCCCCTATGCAGCATGGCTCTCTCCTGGCTGCTACTGAAGCACATCAGAGTGAAAAGTTTCAAAAAATGTATTTATAAACCAAAGTGTGCTGTGTCAGCATCATGATTATTTTGTTTGCATAATTTATTGACAGCTATGCTAAGAGGAGGTTTTGAAGACCATAAAACTGTAGTAGCTAAATTAAGACTTTGTAGAATAGTGAAATTAAAAGAGATAAGAGAAAGAAAAATAAAGGTATGGGCATTAAAGGAAAAGGAAGCACAAGGCAAGTTCCAAGAAGAACTTAATATAGAAATTCCTAAAGGAGAGGTTGGCAGTGTTGTAGATGAATGGGCCAAGTTCAAACAAGAAATAGTGAAATGTGCAGAAGATACATGTGGTAGAGTATCAAGTAAAAAGAAAGAAAAGGAGACATCCTACAGGAGAGAAGATACAAAATTTGTAAGGACACAAAAAGGGATATACTCCAATGATGGGAGAAGTATTTAACTAAACTACTTAATATCATTTCATGATGCATATTTTGCCTTTATGCTGCGTAATGAACTACAGAAAAACACTGAACCCGTTTCAAAAGGAAACTTGCCTATCTTCACCACGATAAAACAGAAAAGAGAAACGTGATGCATCATAGGTTGCTAAGAGAAATCAACAAAGAACTTAAAATGGTGCCTTCAGATGTAATAGGGACACCATTTTAGCCCCATGTTAGAGACAACAAATGGCAATAGTAAAGCATGATTTTTTGATGGTTCTGATGTTAGGTAGCCATGATTCACTGAGGTTGTAGCCTGTATCATGGTTGAAATTATTTGGGTGTTTACGTATTTCAACTGCTTCCCTGATGATTCTGGTGCGATACTGTTTTATATGGGCAAGAACATCAACATGACCAGGTGTTAAGGCATGATCAGCAACAGCTGATTTATCAGGCTGGTTGAATCTGATACACCTGTTATGTTCCTTAATGCGAGTACATATACACTTCTCCCATCCTCGCCTGGATTTGAATCCAGAATAGAGAGCAGGCCAGTCCAATTATTATTGACGATGGTGTCAGCAGATATTTTGATGATAATAAAAATATAGACAGTCGTGTTTAAAAATATGCCATTCTTGTGCTGATATCTGCCTATAAATTGAAATCAATCATCCAAAGATAGACTGATAAAAGCCTGGGAAGGAGGAGTGTGTCTTAATGATGTTTGAGCTGACAATATTACTGCCGAACCACCTTAGAATAATATTAACAACATTTAATATTATGTTAACCCTCTCACGATTCCTGTACATGGAGATTATTTTCCACAGCGCCTAGCACAGAGCGAGAGGGGTCGACTGTTTACGTAGTAACACTAGCCGGAACCAGTGGCAAAACAGCACTCCCACACATTTGTTCGGCGCCATGTGCTGACAGCTGTCAGAACATATGAGGTTTTTTCAATACAACTGTAGGAGCAAACGAGTCGTCTATTTGCAAAATCGGCCATCCCCCCAAAAATTAAACCCACTTTTTGTGCTGAATGTGTTCTCTGTCCACTTTTACACAAGGTAGCAAACTATTAGCTGCAAGCTTGGACCCCAACCAGCTTATTTACTTCATCAAAAATTGGAGTTAGTTGCAAATACGGCCGTCCATGTATGGTTATGAGTTGCAATACCAGCCATCTACTCTAACACTAGAGGGCAGAGCAATCGCAGCAATTGTGCCGGAAAAAACAGCTGATTCATGGTGACTATTGTAGGTGTTGTTGTTCTGTTGTAAAGAAAGTTGTGGTTTTTAGCACAGAACTGTGTAGCTATTATATTGGAGAAAATGGACACTAAGGTTGATGAAGCGACACCTGAAAGGGCAAAAAAAAAAAAGACAGAGGAATACGGCTTCTTGGAAATGAGAAAAACTGAAAAGGGAAAAGTTAAGGAGATCTTTTAAGATTATGTTTTGACATTCTTCAGTGAAAAATGTTTTTAAACATTGCTGATTTTTGAATTTGCACAATAACGGGGGTGTTTTGTTTTCAAACAGATATTGTGCTTCAAGTTATTATTATTAAGCATATGGAATTTAGAAAATGGATAAGTATATACAATATTATACAAAAGAAAAACCTGCAAAGAATTCATGGTAAGTAGGGAATTACACATGGATATCTAAATTGTTTATCCACTTCACTAGGGATACTGAGACATCAGCAAAGTCTTTTCGGTCTCCACCATAGGCACGCAGAGGGCATTCGTCCATTATATGATGCATGGTCTGGACTAAAGCACCATAATAACACGCTGGAGAGTCCCTGAAGCCCCACTGGTGAAGGAAGAATGCAGATCTTCCACAATTAGTGCGAAACTTGTTTAGTGATGCCAATGTTCTTCTCGGCAAACTGAAACCAGCTGGGGTGTGGTTTGGATTAAAGAGGCTTGGCCATTCTGGAGCTGTACGAAACCATTGCTCTTTCCATTCCTCTTTTAAATTGAAACCAGCATCGATTAGATTCTTAGCTGTTCTCATTGGTGGCTTATGGGATTTCAGCCTTTGTCTCCAGAGATCTGCAACATCTCTGTGGATGGGTAGAGTTGGATTGGACATGATCTTATCATGAACAAGGGCTCTTGAATGTCGCAGGCTTGGTGGACCAGTGTGGGACAGGACTGGCAGCCAGTGCGTTGCAGTAGGCTTCAGAGTACCAGAGATGATACACATGGTGGTGTTAAGTTGTACATCGACTTTCTTCACGTTGATGGTTATGAATTTCATGTTTTTGGTCCGTATTGAACTGAGAATAATATATAAGCAATAATAATAACAACGTAAACGTTTCCACCTTTTCAATACTAAAATATATTCACAAAATTATAAATTACACGGTACTAGTTTCGACCCATCTAGGGGTCATCATCAGCCGTATTGGAGCAAAGATCATTTTTGGCGAAATCCTAAGAAAATGTTATTTTAAAGAATAACAAGTGAAATGAGATGATGTTATGGCAATAGTTAATAATACAAGGAATATACATACTAAGAGGTTTTTAACAAAGAATAAAGTATAAATGGGGTGTTGTAAAAATTATAATCATGGAAATCAGTAAGTTCTTGTATTGAAATGAAATATGGCTTAGGAAGAGGGCTTAAGGTGGGGCTGAAGGGTGCGGGAGAAAGTGTAATTGTCTTGGAAAAGTACCTTTGATTAAATTTAGGATTGAGTTTAGGTTGGCTGCATTATTGTTTCTGAGGAAAGTGATAAATAGATCGAAGAGTATGTTGGGTTTCTCTGAGATTTCATTGAGATTGTGACTGGCATTAAAGTATTGGTCTAGGTGTATGTAGTAATTTTCCATTATGTTGAGTAAAGGGCCCTTGTTTGCTAATACGAGGATGTCCATATCTTGTTCAATATTGGTGAAATTATGGTTATAATCTTGCATGTGTTGGCCGATGGCTGAAAACCTGTTGTATTTTATTGCGTTAGTGTGCTCGTGGTATCTGATAATGAAGTTTCTCCCGGTTTGCCCGATGTAGGCTTTTTTACAGGTGGTACATTTGATCCTATAAACTCCTGATTTTAAAAAACTGCTGGTCTTGTTGATGTGTGAAGTATTGTATAAAACGTTCATGTTCTTATTGTTGGTTTTGAAGGCTATTTTAATGCCTTGTTTCTTAAAGATGTTGGTTAACTTGTAGATATCATTGTTGAACGTGAAGGTGGAAAATGTTAGAGGTTTGGTTATTTCTTTTTTGAGGGTAGTTTTTGGGCGATGTTTGTGTTTATTGATTATCCTTTCTATAAAATGATTGCTGAAGCCGTTGAATTTTGCGATTCCGCGGATTGTGTTGAGTTCGTTTTTTAGATCTTTATTGGACATAGGTATGCTGAAGGCTCGGTGAACTAGGCTGTTGTATGTGGCTCGTTTGTGGGACTGGGGGTGCACTGAATCTTGGCGAATGGTGGAGGCTGTTTGAGTGGGTTTTCTGAAAATTTTATAACTGAAAGAATCTGAGTTTCTAGTGATGGTTAAATCTAGAAAGTTGATTTTTTGATTTGATTCGGATTCTGGTGTGAATTTGATATGAGGATCAATATTGTTGAGTCTTTAAGAGGGTGGTGGGTGCGTTAATTGATTTCTCATTCATAATTACAAAGACATCGTCGACATATCTGGCCCAAAAGAGAATGTTTTCGAATTCGTTGTCAATTTTGGTGTATTCGAGGAAGTCCAGGTATATTTCTGCTAAGATACCTGAGGCCGGTGACCCCATTGCCAAACCATTTTGTTAATATATGACATTGTCAAAAGTGAAGAAGTTATTGTCGATGATAAGTTTTAATATTGTGATAAAGTCTTGTATCTCTAGTTTGCTTAAGTGGCTG
This sequence comes from Anabrus simplex, assembly GCF_040414725.1. Lineage (NCBI taxonomy): Eukaryota > Metazoa > Arthropoda > Insecta > Orthoptera > Tettigoniidae > Anabrus > Anabrus simplex. The sequence continues at coordinate 54,976,410 of NC_090275.1, forward strand.
TTTTTGTTTAAATTGTTTATAATTATTGGAATTAATTTTGATACTTGTATGCTTGGGTAAATGTTTACAATATCGAAAGAGTGGATGGAGTGATCCGGTTGCAAATTGAACTTGTTTAGTTTTTCTACTAGCTCAGATGTGTTTTTAATAGACTTTTTGGATAAGAATTGATAATTTTTTCTTAAGAAACATTGGATGAATTGTGATATTTTGTATAAGGGGCTCGGTCTATAGTTGATAATTGGCTGGATGGGAATTCCGGTTTTGTGAATTTTGGGAAGAGCTTTAGCAGTGGGGAGTCCTGGGTTCATATGTATGAGTTTGGATTTTTCCTGTTCGGTAAATAAAAATGAAGTGTTTTTAAGAGTTTGTTTAAGTAGTTTTTGAATTTTTTGGGTGGGGTCTTTTTTGATTATGGAAAATGAGCTGTCTGTGAAAAAGTTTTTGTTTTTTCAATATATACTTTTTTATTCATGATAACTGTTGCATTGCCTTTGTCAGCTTTGGTTACGATGAGTTCGTTGTCTTTAATTTTCTTCTTGAGGGCGTATATGCGCTTTTGTTCAGCAATTTTTTCTCTATTATTGAGGTTATTTGCGGGGTTGGTTAAATTGGGGAGGATATCAGTCAGTTTCCTTTTAACATCGGTTCTAACCTCATTTTTCGTGTCTTCCGGCATTTTGCAGCCTTTAGATCTACAAAGACTGCAGATGTTTTAGTACCCCTTTGAAAACCAGCCTCAATGTGAGTTGTTAGTGCTAGCACCTGGTCAACACAGCTTCGGTTCTGCCTGAATCCAGCTCGCTCTACTGGGATCACTTCATTACTGGCCAAACTAATTCTATTATACACAAGTCTCTCAAGGAGTTTACAGCAAACACTCAGCAATGCTATTGGTCGGTAGCTATCGACTTGGTTTTCACGTGGCAACTGTTAAGCCATACTGAAGAGCAGTATTCAGCTGCAGAATATACGAGGCCAAGCGCAGTACGTCGTAATGTGTCCGCTGAACCACCCCATTAAGTTCCACACAATTTAAATAGAATATTATTACGTGACCTCAACTTAGATCCGAGGTTTTCAAGATGCTTTCTATAAGATAAGGTTTGGTCAGGTGTTACCCCAAGGTACTTTGGATTAGGATTGTGCTTTAGCACTGAGCCACTGAAGCATTCTTGGAGTTTTGTATTAGCCAACTTTTTGTGCAGATGGAAGCAAGCAGATTCCGTCTTATTCATGCTGTGTTGTAGTCTCCAGTTTCAGAAGTAAGAGCTACGTGTATTCAGGTCAGACGTCAGGATGGCCTCGGCATGGCTGAAATCTGGATGTTGAATGGCAATGGCTAGGTCATCTGCATAAGAGAATTTTACTGATTTTGTCTCAGGAATATCCGATAAGTAGAGATTGAATAGAAGAGGTGCCAATACTGATCCCCAGGAAAGGTCATTTTTTAGTTTCCTAAGACGACTAATGTCATTATACATGACGACACGGAAGAGCCTTTCGGTTAGCATATTGTTGATCAGTTTGGTTACAGTTTTGCAAGGGATAACTCGTTGCAGCTTCAACATCAACCCTTGCCTCCACACAGTATCATATGCAGCCTTTAGATCTACAAAGACTGCAGATGTTTTAGTACCCCTTTGAAAACCAGCCTCAATGCGAGTTGTTAGTGCTAGCACCTGGTCAACACAGCTTCAGTTCTGCCTGAATCCAGCTCACTCTACTGGGATCACTTCATTACTGGCCAAACTAATTCTATTATACACAAGTCTCTCAAGGAGTTTATAGCAAACACTCAGCAATGTTATTGGTCGGTAGCTATCCACTTGGTTTTCCGGTTTACCGGGTTTCAGAATTGCAATGATCTTGCTTACCCGGAATTCATATGGCAGATATCCAGACGATAAGATATTAGAGTAGAATTTAGCCAACTAGAGCCTTGTGTTTGAACCACTATGTATCAGAAACTCGGGAAATATCCCATCAAAGCCAGCAGCTTTACCAGGTTTGAGGCTTTTAATACCAGTATCTACTTCCAGATGTGATGATGATGATGATGATGATGATGATGATGATGATGATGATACTTGTTGTTTAAAGGGGCCTAACATCGAGGTCATCGGCCCCTAATGGTACGAAATGAAATGAGAACAAAGAGTTAAAAAAATCCTCTGACCAAAATAAAAAAAATGTCATGAAAAATGAATGGATGGACATGAACCCCCCCCCAAAAAAAACAAGAAACAAACAAATAAAACAGTGGATATGACTCAAAAAAGGTCATAATTAATAGTATTACTGACCAAAGGTCCACTTATAAAGCACAGTCCAGAATCGAGGGTGCTTGATGTTTAAAGGGGTCCAGATACCAGGTCTAAGGCCCCTCAGAATGGTACATGTCATGAGTACAGTAGAACCATGGTATTTGTCATGTTCGGGTACTAATCGAAAGTAGCGAAGACTCACGGTGTTCGACAATGGATGGTACTACTCACAAGTATTGTACTTCGTAGAGGTAAGGGCCTTATTTTTTGGTGAAATAAAACTGTTGATTTCGGCGTTAAAACTAACACTATTTCGGTAGGTATTTCGTGAAATAAATTGTCATACTGATCGATGTTTCTTGTGAAATATTCCTTATGGTACGGGGTAAATCTAACTAATTTTGTGATTAGGGGTTTTAAAGTGAACACTTGTAATGTATTAAATTGTTATTAAACCTTAGAACAACCAAATATACAAAATGTTATAGAAATAAATACCGGTAGGCCTATATAAATCACTAAAAACCTCGAAACGAAGTTAGGCGGAAGTTAGGAATTTATACATAGCCTACACTTTTTTGCCGGTCATGTGGTGTAGGGGTTGCGTGCCTGCCTCTTGCCAGGAGGCCCCGGGTTCGATTCGCGGCCAGGTCAGGGATTTCTCTCTCGACCTGAGGGCTGGTTCGAGGTCCACTCAGCCTACCTGATTAGAATTGAGGAGCTATCTGACGGTGAGATGGCGGCCCCGGCCTCGAAGGCCCAGAATAACGGCCGAGAGGATGCATCGTGCTGACCACACGACCCCTCGTAATCTGCAGGCCTTCAGGCTGAGCAGCGGTCACTGAGCAGGCCAAGGCCCTTTCAGGGCGTTAAGTGCCGTGTGGTTTGGTTTGGTTCTACACGTTTTTACATTTTGAATGACTTGTCTCCAAAGTAAAAACTACGCATGGTTTCAACATTATCAGGATTCAGAGTTGTGCGACAGTCAGAAAGTATACTTTTGTAAACAAAGCAACCCCTTTCACTGACCACATTAGACGTCGGAAACCATAATGCTTGCGAACACTTGGTGCAAATTTACAGTGGTCTTCTATGGAACCTCCTAAAACTTCACTAACAATGTCTTCTTTCTTCTCTTCTATCAGACGTGCTTTCACTGCACTTAAAAATTAAATAATTGAAAAAGAGGTTCAACCTATTCAATACATAAGAGAAAGAAATGTAGTGATTACATTCTTATTTAATAGTAATTAGAAATGGGACTGGTTTCGACCCTAGTCCAAGTCATCGTCAGCCGTTCAAAACATAAAAAAAATGAAAAACAATGCATATGAAAAAAATTAAATGAACTCTGGATCGGTATAAGATGAAATATAAATTGATGATGGGGGTAGAAAATTGTGAGTCACTTAAAAGAAAACAGTACGTAATATTACGAATGGTAATACGGCACACGCAATGATAGGTAAAATTTCACAATGTTTATGAATAGTGGAGAACGGTCAAATGGGTCAGATATTACACTCTGTCAGGTAAAAAGTCACAACACTATCGAACAACATATGAAGATCCATAAATGTGTTGAAGTCGCAGACGAATAGATTTATAGAAGGAAACTGCCAACTCCCGGTAATCAGCGCGGCACGTTCAAGGTCATGCGCTGTGGTCTTGAACGCCAAAGTAGAATGGAGAATATCCTGAAGATCCAGTATTTGCCTCGGTTGCGGGAAGTTAAGTACATATATATAGAAATATACAACGCAATTCAGTATAATTGAATGAGTAATTGTGCTCCTGCTGAGTTCTTGGAAAACAGTTGACTTTGCAAAGCCATATATCCCTGGAGGATATTTATGGATATGCTGGTGCTGCCGGGCCGGGGATGAGTAACTCAGACAGTTAAGGCGTTTGCTTTCTGAGCCCAAGTTGGTAGGTTCAATCCTGGCTCAGTCCGGCGCTCAAATACGCCAGCCCTGTGTTACTAGTTTTATTGGCGCGTAAAGAACTCCGGTGGGACAACATTCCGATATCTTGGCGTCTCCGAAAACCGCAAAAGTAGTTAGTGGGACGTAAAAACAATAACATTATTACAACTCAAACAGGCGATTTTTTTTCTTCACGTCGCACCGGCACAGATATGTCTTACGGCGACGATGGGATAGGAAAGGCCTAGGAATTGGAAGGAAGCGGCCGTGGCCTTAATTAAGGTACAGCCCCGGCATTTGCTTGGTGTGAAAATGGGAAACCACGGAAAACCACCTTCAGGGCTGCCGACAGTGGGGCTCGAACCCACTATCTCCCGATTACTGGATACTGGCCGCACTTACGCGACTGCAGCTATCGAGCTCGGTGCGATTTATTTACAGTAGGCCTACTAATATCGTCATATTTTATAATAAAGTCGGTATTATTTATCTTTCCTTTTATATTCATCCATGTCCTCATGCCAGGATTATCCAGTTTTTCTATAGAAATGCTGGTTTATATGAATGCTTTTGTTGTGTCTATTACAAATTGCTCTTTACCACTTTTCAACTCCTTTGCGATGTGTGAAGTATCGCCGATTGTTATTTGCCGCTTAAAATTATGTTCATTTGCTTCATTCTTCTTCTTTTTGTGTGTTTCTGATTCTCTACAGTATTTATCGCACGTGTCTGTTCGTTTTCACGTAATGCGAACATTACAGTACTTACACATTAGAATCTTTCTTGCAGCATCAAATACATAGAACGCCCCACTGTTGTATTCCTCGGCCCTCGGAAAAACTGTTGTGGCGAACTCTCACTGCGAAAGAGTATAATGCCCACTGCTGTATCTACAACCGATTTTGCTACGAACACAACGCCATTTGCTGTAATCGATAACAGATATCGATTTTTAATGATTGCCTTAGAGATCGCGGAACCGAATACACATACCTCCGATACACAAGGCTCATCGCTTTGTGTGCGTTTGTGAAGAGAATATACAGCGCTATCAATCAACTGAGAAGGAAACTACTATAGTCAAGTTCTCAGAAGCATTTAAACGTTTACTGGAGATCTTTTCCAATACGATTTCGCATTTTTCGTACCAAGTGGGGTATATTTCATGATTATTTGCACGATTCACGTAATAAATCAGATTTCGCAATATTTCACGAGTTCATTTCGCTAAAATACGTTACGGTATGGTACCTACAAGGTCATATATAGGCTAGAAAGAAGATATGAAAAATTTCGTGCGTATCGCTATTACCAAAAAATACGGCCCCTACGTATAGGTAACGCAAACCTATAGTGTTTCTCACACAATGGCGCCACTCATAGCCAACGCAAACCGATGAGGTTCCTCACCTAGGTGTACTAACCACAGGGACTCGCACTATCCTGTGGTGTTCCTCACATAGTGGG